>NW_026999312.1:165570-361091 GCF_037126465.1 Ornithodoros turicata
TAGGAAAAACAACAACAACAACTTTATTTTCGACCTTGGAGAGTGGGGAGTTTCATCGCCACAGGCGATACTCTACCCCATTGCTGGATGGAATGGGGGGAATAAAATAACGAGCCCCTTCACAATAACGAACGAAGTCCGATGGTGTCCAGAAATGTCAGAAGAGCTAGGAAAAAGGAGCTGTCCAAGAGAGTTCAAAACGGGAAATAAGGCAAGATAACTGATCGCGGCGGGATAAGTCAAATCGTTCGCGACACAGTGTCATCAACTTTTACCACTTTTACAACTGCATTCGGGTTCAGTGCCTGCGAGATAATACGAAGTCTTCGCGAAAAGCGAATCTATTATCAGATACCACAATGCAAACGAAGAATTTTACGAGCATGACGTGCAGGCCAAGTCTACAATTCTAATCACGTAATCTTTGTAACACACGGCACACAAACGTATACGAAATAATTTCCAAGTGGCAATCAGATTTCGGGAGAAGCGGATCACACAACCGCCATCAGAAATGCTTAACCAATACAATGAAGATGAGCGTTATGCATAAACACAATGGAAGATATGTTATATTAATTATAATAACCAGATCAGCGCAGGTCACACATAAACGTAGATGCAATTCACAAAATATACTCGAGATTTCCCGTAGCCATACAGAAAAACTATCACATTATTTTAGTGTCATAGCATCCAGGTACTACAAATTGAAAGCAAAGTTTTTAGCTCATAACGTTGTAAAACGCAAACTCAACTTAAAGTCAGATATGCCGATTTTGAAGTGCCGCAGAACTGAGCGATACTCGCGCTGTGTGTTCATTACCGAACACTGAATATGTGTGCGAAATATCTTGCTCCAACTGTTCGTAGTTTTTTAGAAAACAGTTTTTTTAGTTCCCACGCCCGGCCGTCAGACCGTCGGCAAACCCTGCGCACGGGCGCACCGACGTCACTGCTCTCGGTTTATCTGTCTTTGGCTTGGCATGGACTCTTGGCTTGGCTGCTTGGCTTCTTTCGTTTCCTCCTCTGTGCATCGTACATAAGCGAACAGCTGTTATGTTGTTGCTAAGCCGGAAACAAAGCATGTGAATGTTTTTTTTTTTTGGCACAGCGTCGTTTGGAAAGTGCACTTCCTTGTTCTGACCTTGCCTTTTATGGGCTGGAGCGATATGATTCGTGAATATGCCACGGCGAAGTTGTCGAAGATGCGACAGTGCTACGCTGTTAGAACAATTCATCGGAGCATTCAAGTGTTACCTATTATAAGCTGCCAAAAGACCAAGCAGTGCGAAGCTCTTGGCTGACAGTGGTGCCTGCTAATTTCCACTGCAAGGATTTCGTCCACGAATGTTATCATAGGTTACGCGCGACTCCAGAGGCAATTTGGAATCTCGGCACGAAATCGTCTGATGAAAATCTGAGGTGCCCGACGCATAACATTTTGAACGTGCCACGGAGGATCAAGGCAAAAAACGAGAGCAAAAAAGGTAAGTCGAGGTTCAGATATAAAAAAAGCAAGCTTAATGAATCGATTGTGCAGCTGTCCTACTGCGCTTACTCTGATATAACCACGATTAACAACACAATAGTACTATTGATAATCTAACTTCTGAATTATCACAGGTGCACGCTGAAGGCGGAAATGAAGCATGATCTGGCTTGCATCTGGTCATGAAGAAATTGCTGACACGTTAGTTGCAGTCCACCTCCACCAACAGGTATGACAATGTGATGTTATAATTTGAGTATTCATCTATGTTCAACTTTTCATGTGCACTCGCATGCAGACATCTTGACACCACTTTTAAATCTGCCCTCAAAGTTACAACCTGTGCTTTCAGGGTGGAAAACAAAGGTCGCCATTCCGATTAGCTGCTATCTCCCAGTTCAAGCACTTTTGTGTCTGGACACTGGTTCCTGTGGATGGGGTGTTACAAGCTTCACTGTCTGATATAGATACGTTACATTAGTTCAGTTAATTTGTCTTTTGCACATTTTTGTTACTGTTAGCTGGATTACTGTTGGACATACAATCCTTTGACACACCGAAGCTGATGTCGCCTCTGATAACGTTTTAGAATTTTCAGTGTCATCAACGTCCATTGAGGAAGGTGCCTTTACTATCTGTGAATCTTCAACTGAAGAATAGCCCAGAATTCATGTTAACATTGTCTACTCTTATTAATTCACTGTCTGTTTTCTGAGAGCTAAGAAAAATGGAAACTATTTATTTGTCACAACTTCACACTGGATACTGGTGTGGTACTGGCTTGACATGTAAGCTAAAATACCTGGATTCTACAATAATTGTGTTCAACTTGGTGCATTACCGTGGGCAATGCCACATTCACTACATTTTTAGTGGGTCCGGTGCACAAATACTGTGTGCATACTGCATACATACATACTGTTCGATAGGCAAAAATACCTGAGCAGTGCTGTGTAGTCTTTTTACCCAAAGTCCATACTCTTACTGCAAAGTCACAGTACGTAGAACAGCAATGTGCAGGTATGCTGCGATAGAGATTCACAACAGAAAGAAGACTGTTGAGAGCATCTAAATTTTAATGAGACGAGACTTTCGTGCACAAGGCTGCTCTTGTTAATGTCTAACATGAAGTTACAAAATCCCAGAATATATAAAACATGTTGTAATGTAGAGAGCGAGGGGTGGTACAGACATAAAGATAATTATATAATCATATATAAAAAATAAAAGGGGGTACAACTCCCCCCTCAACTCAACTCGACAACTCAATAACTCTACTTATTCTCTACCTTACAACATGTCATATATTCTGGAATTTTGTAACTTGATGTTAGACATCAAGAAGTACAGCCTTCTGTGCAAAAGTATTCTTTCTGTTGTGCACAATCATTATACAGTAAATGCGACTATCCATTTCTTGTCATTAAATGCTTTTCCTTTCTTTCTTTCTTTTTTTCTGCAGTGATGAGCATCCATAAGGACACATGCCAGAAAGGGAGTCTCTTTGGGATGACAAACCCTCATCACCTCATGAGGATACAATGGTTGACGAATGGTTCTCAAGCACATCGAAACTTCCAACAAATAATTCATGAAAAAGCCAGTCAGTGCTAGCACCAGGAATTGAACGTGGACCGTCCTGCTACCAGTCAGAGATGTTCAGTGGCGTAGCCACGGGGGGCTAGGGGGGCTCGAGCCCCCCTACCTGCCACGGACCGACCCACACAAATCGTGCAAATCCGAGAACATAATATATGGGGGGGGGGGACCAGTGTGACTATCGCGAAAGTTCTTGCAGTTCATGGCGTCTATCTAAGAAGCACTCTTGAATGGTTTTCAAAGTATGAGCTTTTCAAAATACTTCCAATCTCGTGACACCACTTCATTGGTCATGACAGCCTATACATGTAATCGTACTGTGAACGTCTAAATCAACTATTTTCGTTCCCTTTTTTAATCCTCAGTTTGCAGTGTGCACAAGTATGTGTGTGTTGTCGACACAGGATCAGCGGGGGGGGGGCGAGTTTTCGTATCGAGCCCCCCTACCTTTGAGGTCTGGCTACGCCACTGGAGATGTTACATTTCAGGCGCTCATTGACTTTTGGTGAATTACTTGTTGACTTTGTCCCAAGGTGGAGCTCGCTACAGCTCATTTGCTATCTGTTAATGTTGTGGCGTGTGTTGCGTTTTTCTCTTTGTGTGTTCCAGACTCAGAACGGTTAATTTGGATCAGGTCAGGTACGTTTCATTTAGACATGGCAAACATAAAGTGGTGTTTCTCAACACAACTTAGCAGTGGTCTTCATGCATTACTGCTACGGCCATTAAGCGTGAATAGAAACCTGCACATTATCCATGATGTAAAACCCCAAGACTAGGGAACACGAAGGGACAGACACAAACATGTCCCTTTGTGTTCCCTAGTCTCGGGGTTTTACATATGCATCATCTTCACCAGCTCGCTTGCTTGCAGCCATTTTTTCTGCACATTATGTTCACTCTACTTTTATCGTGTGCTATATAATCTTGTTCAAGTTCTGTCAAACAACCTGTAATGCTATAAAAAAATTCAGTACACTGTTTGTGTGGGTTGAATGGTAGCGCATGAATGCAGGAAGGAAACTGTCATGTTATGGCAAGTGTTTACGTATTGTACATTTAACTACTAATTTTATTGGTTAGCTTTCGCTGGCGTATCATGTCAAGCCATGTTATATTAATTTGGAACATGTTCTTCTTAGTAGCCAGAGCAGCTGATACACAGAGAGAACATAGCCCGTGTGTGTTTGTCTTTTCCACCGCAGCCCTTGGGTTTCCTCCCTGATGGCTACACATGTCAGGGATAGGTTTCAGAACCGGTAGTTCCCGCCAAGTGTGAATTGCTTTTCAGGGGATCATCACGCTGGCAGATGAAACATAGGTTTAATTATTTGCAGGACAGGAATTGCTGCAGCGTCACACAATACTACTACTACTACTACGAAGAGTGGGTTCCAATCTAGCTTTTTTTGTGTTCCTGACATTATCGCACAAGATGTTAGTATCCACTATGATCCTTTATGTGGGGGGTACGTACAGTGCAATCAACAGATGCTATTTACGCAAATCTGTGGTTTTTTCTCTACTGTGTTGAAAGTGGGGTAGTTGTATCTGTATTGCCATAGTGAAACACAGGCCCTCGAGAAACTTGGCAACCACATGCAGTTACTCTTAATGGCTTGCCTTAAATTTCCAGAACACCACAGCTCAAGGCAGCAGTTAAATAACAAGTGGTTAGAGAAATCCAAGATAGTTGCATCCGTAAGCAGTCCGCTGTTGGATTTGCTTCTGTCAGAGATACGTTATCTCAAAGGGAACGCACGGACACAGTCAGAATGATACTAGGCTGCCTGTGAAATAGAATGAGGAGAGGGGAAGATATATAACCCTTTTTCTTGTCTGTTATTCTAGTGATTAAATTGTCATTTTCTTAGCAGCATATGTGTGTATATTCCAGAGTCTGCTAATAAATATATCAGTTTAGAGCTAGCAGTCGCATTATAGATGTCTCATCCCGTCCTTGGTTGCTTGTGATTCACTATGGCCATGCTTGCTATTGCAAAAACAGAAAACAAAAAAAAGACAATAGAAAAACACGGAAAGAGCGACCTAAAAAGCTGCCTGTTCCAGTGCTCACATGGAGGCAATGCAATGAGGTAACATGTTCCATTCATGAACTGTGCATAGTAGTACATATCACAACGGCAACCGATTATTCAGATTTTTCTTGAAGTACTTTTTTTTTTTTTAGCTTTGTTTGCACAGTCTATTATTGGAGCTTTATGTGATTCCCCTCTTCAGATACTTTAAGATTGCTGATGCTGTGCAGTTTGTTAATTTTGAAACTGTACTGTGCTGAGGTACAAAAACAGAATTGTCATATCTGCATTTGAGCACATAGGAATAATTTGTAAGTACTTTACGTGTTGACATAATTATTTGCACCAGGTAACAACATTGTTGATTTATGAAAATGTAAATAAATATATTTATTTGCTTGCCAAACAATCCACAAATGTCTTCTTTTCTAGTGAGATATTCCCTGTTCACCAGACATAAATGTGGAAAAGTTAAAGGGGCACAATGATGGAAGAGTCTAGCGTTGCTTTTTGCCACTTCACATATATTCACTGTTATTCGTGTGCACATGTAGGAATAGGAAGGTAGAGGATGCGCATAAAAAATTTCGTATGCAGCCACACATATGGTTCAGAAGATTAATTAGATGATGTCCAAGCATATATAATTGTGCTTCATGTGCAATGGGTATGCTAACGGATTGCTTCCATGAAGCCTTTTTATTTATTTTTTATAAATTCTTTATTTTTATTTTGTTTTATTGGGTGTTAGCGCCGCGAAGCAACTGTGGCTATGAGCGACGTATAGATGTGGACAGACGGAGAGAGGATAGCAGGAAGGACTGCTGCACTGTTTACTTATCGCGGAACGGTGGAACCCGGCTGTCCGCCATCTTCAAGCACAGATACGTGAAGCCGCGAGAAGCCGTAGCTGAAATCCACTGACAAGTACGAAGGCGCGTACACGTCACAATGCCCGTACGGGTGCATCTACGTCATAAAAATGGCTGCGGCCCATGTGTGTTTCGGAATGAATTACCTATTTTTTTGACATGGTACTGTACCGAACTGAGAGAATGAAGGGCATTTTGGGAGAGCTGGATGTGGGCTTTCAGAATATCACAACCGTTTCGACTATTTGGGATACCAGCATAGCTGACCTTTAAAGACAATTCTCTTCTTTAAATTTTCAAAGCCAAAACTGCACGATATTTCTTGCATTTTTTAAAAGATATAGATTAAAAAGTTCTGCATATAGTCACACATACTATACAAGATATTTGATTGTGGCTTAAATGCTAAAAATTATCGATTCACATTCAGGAGAAGTGGTGACTACCACACATCAGTGAGAGTTTAATTAAAATTTGAACAGATGTTGCGAGTGACGATCAGTGTTGTAGAGTGTGTAATTTCACAATACGCAAACTTGGCTCGCTCACTTTGACGAACACTCTTTCATGATGACAGAGAATTTAATCGAATGGATTGATATTTGCTATATACACTATATCATAATGTGAATTCTCTATGTCGTGGATATTAAAAGTTACGAATATTTTCCGAACGAAATTTACTTAAAACTCGAAGAAAGGGTCACCCGCGTCGACGAACCCGTTTCCGGAAAGAGCAACACGCTCGCATACGGTACCGCGTTAACGCGTCGGGCGCAGAATCGCGTTCGGTTTCGGGTACGGCATTGTGGAAACGCGGCCCGGCGTGTTTATCGAAAAGTTTTAATATGCACGACATAGAGAATTCACATTATGATATAGTGTATATAGAAAATATCAATCAATTCCATTAAATTCTCTGTCATCATGAAAGAGTGCTCGTCAAAGTGAGCGAGCTCAAGCTTGCGTATTGTGAAATTACACACTCTACAACACTGATCGTCACTCGCAACATCTGTTCAAATTTTAATTAAACTCTTACTGATGTGTGGTAGTCACCACTTCTCCTGAATGTGAATCGATGAATTTTAGCATTTAAGCCACAATCAAATATCTTGTATAGTATGTGTAACTATATGCAGAACTTTTTAATCTATATCTTTTAAAAAATGCAAGAAATATCGTGCAGTTTTTGTCTTTGAAAATTTAAAGAAGAAAATTGTCTTTAATGTTGAGTTTGCGTTTACAACGTTATGAGCTAAAAACTTATAAAATTCTGCAGTCAGCGGCATTCTTGTACCCTGTTAACACCTGGTTTTCTGTGTTCTGGGTGAGGGAGGTTTTCCTATACTATGAAAGTTTGATTCCGCCGCTGACTGCAACACTGTGATTTAGCTATGTCTCGTTCGGATGACACCTGTATTGCATGCCAAGAAGCTTGTCATGAAGCTTTGAAGTGCTGTGAATGCAGCTTTCATTATCACGTTGTAAATGCTCAGGTACAACGGAACAATTGCTGGCAAAACGAACCTTTGATAAATGCGCCACTTGTCTCACGGTTAGAGCTCGCAGTAAACAACTAACGAAAGATGACGACGGCGGCATGAAAGCTATTCAATACCAGCTAAGTGCCTGATGTGTCTTGCCGAAATTAAGACAAATATTGACAAGCTGCTGTCAATGAGAATACGGTAGACAACATCGAAGCTGCAGTTGAAATGCTATCCAGCAAGTACGATAACATTATGACTCAGCTAACAGATCAGGCGAAAGAAATACAGGATGTAAAGAAGCGGGTCACTGTGCTTGAGTCAGATAACCATGGTATCCAGCTCCAAAGTGTGCAAGCTGATTTAAATAAACTTGAGCAATACAACAGACGAAACAACATTGAAATCCACGGTATCAAGCACTCCATGAACGAGGACCTCTTCCAAAAAGTAAACACAATCGCAGCTGCCTTAGAGCTACCGCCTCTTACCTGTGACAACATCGAAGCGATACATCGCTTGCCCCCAAGACCCGTAAAATAGCGCCAATTATTGTTAGGTTTATCAATAGATTACAAAGGGACAAGTGGGTGGAACGTAGGAATAAGCTACGATCTGCGACCAATATGCAATCGGTTTATGTCCAAGAGAATCTAACGCAGCAGGGAAGAAAACTGTTCTGGATGGCGCGTATGAAAGCCAAGGAAAAAGCCCACTCCTTTGTATGGACGTTCCAAGGAACTGTTTATATCAGAAAAGCTGAGGGCCATCCTTCTATCCGCATTGAGTCATTGTCTGACCTTGACAAGATAAAATGAGGACAGTTACCCTTCTTATCGACCTCCTTTTAGCATTATGGCTGATTACAAATATATTTCTACGCATGAAATAGGGATGTTGCAGGAGTCACAATCCTTGAAATGTGTGCATCTGAATGTGCAATCATTGAGTAATAAATTTGATGAGCTTGAGATATTTATTTCTGAACTGTCGGTCAAAATTGATGTGCTGATGGTATCCGAAACATGGTGCCAGGATAAGCACGACTATTTCACCCGCCGGGGGTACGATCATTTTTACTTGAATAGGGAAGGGAAACGAGGAGGTGGCCTTGCTGATAGAGATCACAATTGTGAAAAGTAGTATAGATAGGTTGTTAAACTACGGCCATGTTAAACGCCGGCTCCCCCACCAGGGCAGCGCCACCGTCACGCCGACTTTTTTCGCGTATTTTTCCTCGCGCGCGGGCAGGCGGCGCTCGGGTGGAGGCTCTTACCGGGGGGCGGAGCGTGGCCGGAGGGCTGCGTGCGCGCTTACTCGATCATATTTTTCAGCCTGGGCCGACTTCTTCCATCATTTTTCCACCTGGGCCGACTTCACTCACAATTTTTTTCCGATACAACAGGTGCGCAGTGGGCGGTTTACATGCAAAGGATAGTCATACACAAAAGTACATGTGAAAACATATTTATTAAAGTCATCAATGTCAGGAATTATGTTATGACTCTGTGTGAAGGAGAAAAACTTAGCCAAAAGCATGAAGCAGAAGAAACACAATACACGTAATAAAGAATATACTTATTACAGGTATGACGCAATAGCATAAAAGGGGTATCACAATTTTTATAAGTGATAATCACGCAAGCTTTCAATTAAGCAGAAGGGGTAGCACATTTTAATCAAAGAAGATATTTTTAATCAATACGATTAGAATCAAAATTAAGAGTTTTATTACAAAAAGTCTAACCTGACCACCATAGTGGAGTTTTAATTACAAAGTTCTGATATGTAACTTCAAGAACAGTAGCTGGGCCGACTTCTCTAGCACTTTCTTTATTATTTTTTTCAGCGCGCGGTGGGTGGAGCGGAGGTGAGGGGGCTGTCCGTGTGTTTACTAGCGGGCCGAAGAGCTGAGCGTACACTTATGGTTTTACATCCTGGGCTGACTTCTTTGGCTATTTTTCAGCCTGGGCCGACTTCGTTTGCAATTTTTTTCAGGTTGCGCGTGTATCAAAATTAAAAGTTTTATTACAAAAAGTTTAACATGACCACCATAACGGAGTTTTAATTACAAAGTTCAATGTACGTAACTTCATGCGCAACAGCTAATATTTCATTATGATACATTTAATCAAAGAATATACTTTTAATCAATATGATTACAATCAAAATTAAAAGTTTTATTATAAAAAGTCTAACATGACCACCATAGTGGAGCTTTAATTACAAGTGCCGATAGTTAATTGCGGACAGTAGAGAACCTGCAAGACCATGGGACACGAACACAAAAGGAAATAAAATCTATAACACTGCAAAGAAGATATTCTTAATCAAAACAACAGAATAATCTATCACTATCATAAAATCATCCTCGTGACTTAATCTAGTCGAATCCCATACAATTTTCATTCTAAGAGACACTACAAACCTTACTTTGTTTTATGAATTCAACACAGAAAATATATTAAAAATGAACTTCACCCCATTGCACGCTCCTATCAGCTCTAATAATATCTGCCCTGATTTGTTGAAGACGGGAGGCGTACGCCTGACAATTATGAGCATTTTCGAGCGCAATAGGGAAGATAAGTTCCAACATTACACAATTAATCAATTTTCTTATTAAGTAAACAGCATAGACATACGGAAATAATGAGAAACACGATCAACAGCTAATAGAGAACCAAAACCCATCACATAAACAACAGACACATGCAGGAAAATAATTGAAAAACAATCTATCAAAACGATAAACATGCACGGATGAATAGCAGAGAAACACTCTAAACGGCGCATCTGCCAACGTGTAAACAACAGACAGGAAAATATTATTGAAACAAGATCAACAGCTAATAGAGAGTCAAAATCCAACATGTAAACAAGAGGTACACAAAGGATAATTAGTTGAAGAACAATACCATATCAAAACGAGAAACGGTCTCCACATTTAATCAAAGAAGATATTCTTAATCAATATGATTACAAACAAAATTACAAGCTGTATTTATAAAAAGTCTAATATTATTATATGTGACCACCATAGTAGAGCTTTAATTACAAGTGCCGATAGATGTATGTGAACAGCAGAGAACCTGGAAGACGATGGGACACGAACACAAGGGGAAATAAAATCCATAACAATACATTGGTTAATCAAAACAACAGAGGAGAATAATCTATCACTTGTCATAAAATCTACCTCGTGACTTCCCAATACAATTTTCATTCTAAGGGACACTACAAGCTTTACTTTGTTTTATGAATCCGACACAGAAAATATGTTAAAAAATTAACGTCATCACATAGCACGCTCCTAGCCAACAATCAGCTCTAATAATATCTGCCCTGATTTGTTGAAGACGGGAGGCGTACACCTGACAGTTATGAACATTTTCGAGCGCAATAGGGAAGATTATTCCAACATTACACAATTAATCATTTTCTTATTAAGTAAACAGCACAGACATACGGAAATAATGAGAAACACGATCAACAGCTAATAGAGAACCAAAACCTATCACATAAACAACAGACAGATGCAGGCAAATAAATGAAAAAAGAATCTATCAAAACGATAAACATGCACGGACGAATAGCAGAGAAACACTTTGAATGCCACATGATGAATAATTTAATACAGCACAGAGCTAACGCTGAATAGCAGAGAAACAATCTAAACGGCGCATCTGCCAACGTGTAAACAACAGTCAGGAAAATATTACTGAAACAAGATCAACAACTAAAGAGAGCCAAAAGGATAAATAGTTGAAGAACAATCTAACAAAACAAGAAACATGCACGGATGAATAGCAGAGAAACACTCTAAACGGTGCATCTACCAACGGTAAACAACAGACACATGCAGGAAAATAATTGAAAAAGAATCAATCAAAACGATAAACATGCACGGATGAATAGCAGAGAAACGATTTGAACGATGCATCTGTCAACATGTAAACAACACACCGGAAAATAATAGCGAAACAAACTATCAAACATTACAATTTGAAATAATATATCTTTTGAACTATCATAAAATCAACCTTGCGAGCTAACAATATAGAATTTTCACACTACTCAGGCACTATAAACATTACCTTGGCACAGGTATCCAAACACGCACCACAGCTAAGCTTTCCGTAGTACAACCACACTGGCAAGAGGGGTCACTCTCTCCATCTATGCAGACCGGTGGGGTCACTCTCTCCATCTATACAGCCCCAAAGCGGGGAACCTGTTGTCAATATGCGGGGTGGGGAAACCCTCTCTCTCTTTTTCAAATTCTTTCCTCCAAAAGGAAATATTCTTAGGACCGTGTACAGGAGGCGAAATTTTTTATTGATCGCAAATAGACATTGGAATTATTCGACTCTCAAGAACACAATAAGAACCCTATCAAAAAAAAAAATCTAAGAATAGACTTTCTAAGCAAACGAGAGAATATTATCGGTGCAAACAATACTCAACGAGAAACGTTGCATTTAATGTATTTCAGATCAGACACAACTATTAGGCAATCATTATTCTCAACTCACAAAATATGAATCGAGTGAAAGTCAAGTTTATTCAGTGATAGAAACAATACTAATTCGAAAACGAGAATCAAATTTAATTACATCGTTTTACGTTAACTTTGCAATACACGCAGAAGTCGCAAACAACTCATCTGAAATGCAAATTATTGTGTTTGCTATAGCGGAAATCAACGCACACAACATTCCCAACTAGTAGAATATTTTTATTAATATCAATCGAGTGATCATCTGAAACAAAGTCAAAAGCAGTAATTAATTTAGGCAAACATTTTTCATAATCACACAGCGCAAATATACATCACAGAAACATGTCTTTTTTTCATTCAGGACCAACTAGTGGAAACGAAGTGAGAGAGGGAAGCTGAGTTCCCGTACACATTCGTTAAGGTTACACCCGCAGGGAGTAGGGGAATCCAAACAATGGTCTCGGTATACAAAGCCATAAAATTGCTCCTACAAGTCAAGTTAAGGAAGGAGGGTCTCTTGCGCTGTCTTGTACATAGAATCACTGAAAGCAAACGTTTTTCCTTTACACATCACATCTTTTTTGTAAATTGAATTTCATAATTCTCACGGCAGGTGGAACATTCTAAACGCGATAATAAATTTTTAATAAATAAAATTACAACCAATATGATTTAATTAAATGTTGAGGCGCACTACAAAACAGAACAGACAATTGCTATACATGAAGAGATGGACGGATTTTGTACTCGTTACCATACGTCATGGGAGGACCTGATAAAAAGCTGCTTCGAAAAGGAGGAGCCGCGAAACGATTCATTTATCGCTGCATTTCAATACGTCCTAGACATGGTCGTATTCGGAGATATGGCACAAGTTATGGAATTCAAGATGCGAGAACTTGTATGCCGAATCTACAATAGTTATAAAAATATTTGCACGTCATCATCGGAAGGACCACTTGGGTTGATGGTCGAGTTTTTGAGGTTTGCTAACGAAGAATTGAAATACACTAGACCAAACGTAATTGTAATCATTGCAATGGGTATTGCATTAATTAAGAAAGCAATCAGATCAAATTATCATATACAAGCAGGTCTATATCGCACGATTCATTACGGATTTGTTGAAATTACACCTAACGGTTGAAACGGAAAGTACATAAAAAAATCTTATCACGTGATATATTCCACTAGAGCCTCTACACATTTATTTTATTCTACCAGTCAAGGATGTCGAATGAACAGAAGTTCAATATTGTAGTGCAAGGTCTGATGTATCATCACTTATTGAAACTCAACAAACATATCAATTGTGGTGGGCCGCCGGATGATTTTCATCTAATACTCTCTTGTACGCCATTCAAGAATCTTCATACAAAGAAAGGAAGCATCAATAAGAGACTGTGCAAGTTCGTCGCAACAAAGTGCAAGTTGTTGAAGCAATACAAACACGGCGACAACATATCACCTGCGTTAATCAACGCTGGATTCAAGCGCCCAATAATCAGAATAAGTTACTTGATGTCTTCGGAATTCATCAATCAAGACAACAAACGAAAACTTCGGAGTTTGGAATAGAACTGTAATTTATCGAAATAAACAAGTGTATAATTGAAATAATAATTGTATTCTTTGTCATCATTGTAATGTATTCTACACAGCGCAACGAAAACAGCTTATGACTAGATTGAAGATTGCTAAGGAGACACTACATACAAGGATCTTCGCACGGAATCAGCGCTGACAATCAAAGAGATTTTTACACGACCACACTCTATACAACACCGACACCCGAAGGAAAGAATTGTAGAAGAATCGATAATAGAAATTTAGAGGCATGTTACATCAATCTTTGTTTACAAAGATGATCACTAATATTTTGCGAAAGCTTATTTTATGAATTAAATTTTACAGCGTATATATTTTCTCAAACAATTGGACAGATGACAATACTATATTGAAAGGAATCTATTATCAAATGACGCGATGCAAGTGATGGACATGCATGATGCGCTAGCGGAGTCTACAATTCTAATCATCATAACATGCGGCACACAATTCCAATAAGATTTGGGGAGAATCAAAGCACGCAAAAGTCATCAGAAATGTTTAACCACTATACAATGAAGATGAGCGCTATCCATAAGATACATAATTATAATAAGTAAATATTCCTTTTGCAAACTTAACCAAAGCAGCACCCATAAACGGAGCTCCAATTCACAGAATGTACCCGAGGTTTTTCATTAGCCATACTGAAAAAACTATGAGTCTGTTCATTATGTGACGGCATATGAGGCACTACAAATGGGAAGGGCATACTTTAATTTTAGAAGATTTTATCTGATAATGAAACAAAACGCAAACTCCAGCACCAAAGGTCCTTGTTTAAATTTTCAAAGTCAAAACTGTATACTCTTTCTTACAATTTTTTAATATATAGATTAAAAATTTCACAGCTTTAGCTGGCTCACTTAGATACGCGAAGGTTTTAATTCTTTCACGATGACAAAGAATTTAATCGAGTGTATTGATATTTTCTATATACTATATAACATAATGTGAATTCTCCATGATGCGAATAGTAAAAGTCACGAATATTTTTCGAACGAAATTTACTTAAAACTCGAAGAAATTGTCATCCGCGTCGTCGAATGCGTTTCGGCAACACGCCGGGCCGCATTTCCCCAATGCCGTACCCGAAACCGAACACGATTCTGCGCCCGACGCGTTAACACGGTACCGCACGCGAGCGTGTTGCTTTCTTCCGGAAACGGGTTCGACGACGCGGATGACCATTTCTTCGAGTTTTAAGTAAATTTCGTTCGAAAAATATTCGTAACTTTTACTATTCGCGTCATGGAGAATTCACATTATGTTATAGAGTATATAGAAAATATCAATACACTCGATTAAATTCTTTGTCATCGTGAAAGAATTCTTAAAACCTTCGCGTATCTAAGTGAGCCAGCTAAAGCTGTGAAATTTTTAATCTATATATTAAAAAATTGTAAGAAAGGGTATACAGTTTTGAGTTTGAAAATTTAAACAAGGACCTTTGGTGCTGGAGTTTGCGTTTTGTTTCATTATCAGATAAAATCTTCTAAAATTAAAGTATGCCCTTCCCATTTGTAGTGCCTCATATGCCGTCACATAATGAACAGACTCATAGTTTTTTCAGTATGGCTAATGAAAAACCTCGGGTACATTCTGTGAATTGGAGCTCCGTTTATGGGTGCTGCTTTGGTTAAGTTTGCAAAAGGAATATTTACTTATTATAATTACATATCTTATGGATAGTGCACATCTTCATTGGTTAAACATTTCTGATGACAGTTGCGTGATTCGATTCTCCCAAAATCTTATTGGAATTGTGTGCCGCATGTTATGATGATTAGAATTGTAGACTCCGCTAGCGCATCATGCATGTCCATCACTTGCATCGCGTCATTTGATAATAGATTCCTTTCAATATAGTATTGTCATCTGTCCAATTGTTTGAGAAAATATATACGCTGTAAAATTTAATTCATAAAATAAGCTTTCGCAAAATATTAGTGATCATCTTTGTAAACAAAGATTGATGTAACATGCCTCTAAATTTCTATTATCGATTCTTCTACAATTCTTTCCTTCGGGTGTCGGTGTTGTATAGAGTGTGGTCGTGTAAAAATCTCTTTGATTGTCAGCGCTGATTCCGTGCGAAGATCCTTGTATGTAGTGTCTCCTTAGCAATCTTCAATCTAGTCATAAGCTGTTTTCGTTGCGCTGTGTAGAATACATTACAATGATGACAAAGAATACAATTATTATTTCAATTATACACTTGTTTATTTCGATAAATTACAGTTCTATTCCAAACTCCGAAGTTTTCGTTTGTTGTCTTGATTGATGAATTCCGAAGACATCAAGTAACTTATTCTGATTATTGTGCGCTTGAATCCAGCGTTGATTAACGCAGGTGATATGTTGTCGCCGTGTTTGTATTGCTTCAACAACTTGCACTTTGTTGCGACGAACTTGCACAGTCTCTTATTGATGCTTCCTTTCTTTGTATGAAGATTCTTGAATGGCGTACAAGAGAGTATTAGATGAAAATCATCCGGTGGCCCACCACAATTGATATGTTTGTTGAGTTTCAATAAGTGATGATACATCAGACCTTGCACTACAATATTGAACTTCTGTTCATTCGACATCCTTGACTGGTAGAATAAAATAAATGTGTAGAGGCTCTAGTGGAATATATCACGTGATAAGATTTTTTTATGTACTTTCCATTTCAACCGTTAGGTGTAATTTCAACAAATCCGTAATGAATCGTGCGATATAGACTGCTTGTATATGATAATTTGATCTGATTGCTTTCTTAATTAATGCAATACCCATTGCAATGATTACAATTACGTTTGGTCTAGTGTATTTCAATTCTTCGTTAGCAAACCTCAAAAACTCGACCATCAACCCAAGTGGTCCTTCCGATGATGACGTGCAAATATTTTTATAACTATTGTAGATTCGGCATACAAGTTCTCGCATCTTGAATTCCATAACTTGTGCCATATCTCCGAATACGACCATGTCTAGGACGTATTGAAATGCAGCGATAAATGAATCGTTTCGCGGCTCCTCCTTTTCGAAGCAGCTTTTTATCAGGTCCTCCCATGACGTATGGTAACGAGTACAAAATCCGTCCATCTCTTCAATGTATAGCAATTGTCTGTTCTGTTTTGTAGTGCGCCTCAACATTTAATTAAATCATATTGGTTGTAATTTTATTTATTAAAAATTTATTATCGCGTTTAGAATGTTCCACCTGCCGTGAGAATTATGAAATTCAATTTACAAAAAAGATGTGATGTGTAAAGGAAAAACGTTTGCTTTCAGTGATTCTATGTACAAGACAGCGCAAGAGACCCTCCTTCCTTAACTTGACTTGTAGGAGCAATTTTATGGCTTTGTATACCGAGACCATTGTTTGGATTCCCCTACTCCCTGCGGGTGTAACCTTAACGAATGTGTACGGGAACTCAGCTTCCCTCTCTCACTTCGTTTCCACTAGTTGGTCCTGAATGAAAAAAAGACATGTTTCTGTGATGTATATTTGCGCTGTGTGATTATGAAAAATGTTTGCCTAAATTAATTACTGCTTTTGACTTTGTTTCAGATGATCACTCGATTGATATTAATAAAAATATTCTACTAGTTGGGAATGTTGTGTGCGTTGATTTCCGCTATTGCAAACACAATAATTTGCATTTCAGATGAGTTGTTTGCGACTTCTGCGTGTATTGCAAAGTTAACGTAAAACGATGTAATTAAATTTGATTCTCGTTTTCGAATTAGTATTGTTTCTATCACTGAATAAACTTGACTTTCACTCGATTCATATTTTGTGAGTTGAGAATAATGATTGCCTAATAGTTGTGTCTGATCTGAAATACATTAAATGCAACGTTTCTCGTTGAGTATTGTTTGCACCGATAATATTCTCTCGTTTGCTTAGAAAGTCTATTCTTAGATTTTTTTTTTTGATAGGGTTCTTATTGTGTTCTTGAGAGTCGAATAATTCCAATGTCTATTTGCGATCAATAAAAAATTTCGCCTCCTGTACACGGTCCTAAGAATATTTCCTTTTGGAGGAAAGAATTTGAAAAAGAGAGAGAGGGTTTCCCCACCCCGCATATTGACAACAGGTTCCCCGCTTTTGGGGCTGTATAGATGGAGAGAGTGACCCCACCGGTCTGCATAGAGGGAGAGAGTGACCCCTCTTGCCAGTGTGGTTGTACTACGGAAAGCTTAGCTGTGGTGCGTGTTTGGATACCTGTGCCAAGGTAATGTTTATAGTGCCTGAGTAGTGTGAAAATTCTATATTGTTAGCTCGCAAGGTTGATTTTATGATAGTTCAAAAGATATATTATTTCAAATTGTAATGTTTGATAGTTTGTTTCGCTATTATTTTCCGGTGTGTTGTTTACATGTTGACAGATGCATCGTTCAAATCGTTTCTCTGCTATTCATCCGTGCATGTTTATCGTTTTGATTGATTCTTTTTCAATTATTTTCCTGCATGTGTCTGTTGTTTACCGTTGGTAGATGCACCGTTTAGAGTGTTTCTCTGCTATTCATCCGTGCATGTTTCTTGTTTTGTTAGATTGTTCTTCAACTATTTATCCTTTTGGCTCTCTTTAGTTGTTGATCTTGTTTCAGTAATATTTTCCTGACTGTTGTTTACACGTTGGCAGATGCGCCGTTTAGATTGTTTCTCTGCTATTCAGCGTTAGCTCTGTGCTGTATTAAATTATTCATCATGTGGCATTCAAAGTGTTTCTCTGCTATTCGTCCGTGCATGTTTATCGTTTTGATAGATTCTTTTTTCATTTATTTGCCTGCATCTGTCTGTTGTTTATGTGATAGGTTTTGGTTCTCTATTAGCTGTTGATCGTGTTTCTCATTATTTCCGTATGTCTATGCTGTTTACTTAATAAGAAAATGATTAATTGTGTAATGTTGGAATAATCTTCCCTATTGCGCTCGAAAATGTTCATAACTGTCAGGTGTACGCCTCCCGTCTTCAACAAATCAGGGCAGATATTATTAGAGCTGATTGTTGGCTAGGAGCGTGCTATGTGATGACGTTAATTTTTTAACATATTTTCTGTGTCGGATTCATAAAACAAAGTAAAGCTTGTAGTGTCCCTTAGAATGAAAATTGTATTGGGAAGTCACGAGGTAGATTTTATGACAAGTGATAGATTATTCTCCTCTGTTGTTTTGATTAACCAATGTATTGTTATAGATTTTATTTCCCCTTGTGTTCGTGTCCCATCGTCTTCCAGGTTCTCTGCTGTTCACATACATCTATCGGCACTTGTAATTAAAGCTCCACTATGGTGGTCACATATAATAATATTAGACTTTTTATAAATACAACTTGTAATTTTGTTTGTAATCATATTGATTAAGAATATCTTCTTTGATTAAATGTGGAGACCGTTTCTCGTTTTGATATGGTATTGTTCTTCAACTAATTATCCTTTGTGTACCTTTTGTTTACATGTTGGATTTTGACTCTCTATTAGCTGTTGATCTTGTTTCAATAATATTTTCCTGTCTGTTGTTTACACGTTGGCAGATGCGCCGTTTAGAGTGTTTCTCTGCTATTCATCCGTGCATGTTTATCGTTTTGATAGATTGTTTTTCAATTATTTTCCTGCATGTGTCTGTTGTTTATGTGATGGGTTTTGGTTCTCTATTAGCTGTTGATCGTGTTTCTCATTATTTCCGTATGTCTATGCTGTTTACTTAATAAGAAAATTGATTAATTGTGTAATGTTGGAACTTATCTTCCCTATTGCGCTCGAAAATGCTCATAATTGTCAGGCGTACGCCTCCCGTCTTCAACAAATCAGGGCAGATATTATTAGAGCTGATAGGAGCGTGCAATGGGGTGAAGTTCATTTTTAATATATTTTCTGTGTTGAATTCATAAAACAAAGTAAGGTTTGTAGTGTCTCTTAGAATGAAAATTGTATGGGATTCGACTAGATTAAGTCACGAGGATGATTTTATGATAGTGATAGATTATTCTGTTGTTTTGATTAAGAATATCTTCTTTGCAGTGTTATAGATTTTATTTCCTTTTGTGTTCGTGTCCCATGGTCTTGCAGGTTCTCTACTGTCCGCAATTAACTATCGGCACTTGTAATTAAAGCTCCACTATGGTGGTCATGTTAGACTTTTTATAATAAAACTTTTAATTTTGATTGTAATCATATTGATTAAAAGTATATTCTTTGATTAAATGTATCATAATGAAATATTAGCTGTTGCGCATGAAGTTACGTACATTGAACTTTGTAATTAAAACTCCGTTATGGTGGTCATGTTAAACTTTTTGTAATAAAACTTTTAATTTTGATACACGCGCAACCTGAAAAAAATTGCAAACGAAGTCGGCCCAGGCTGAAAAATAGCCAAAGAAGTCAGCCCAGGATGTAAAACCATAAGTGTACGCTCAGCTCTTCGGCCCGCTAGTAAACACACGGACAGCCCCCTCACCTCCGCTCCACCCACCGCGCGCTGAAAAAAATAATAAAGAAAGTGCTAGAGAAGTCGGCCCAGCTACTGTTCTTGAAGTTACATATCAGAACTTTGTAATTAAAACTCCACTGTGGTGGTCAGGTTAGACTTTTTGTAATAAAACTCTTAATTTTGATTCTAATCGTATTGATTAAAAATATCTTCTTCGATTAAAATGTGCTACCCCTTCTGCTTAATTGAAAGCTTGCGTGATTATCACTTATAAAAATTGTGATACCCCTTTTATGCTATTGCGTCATACCTGTAATAAGTATATTCTTTATTACGTGTATTGTGTTTCTTCTGCTTCATGCTTTTGGCTAAGTTTTTCTCCTTCACACAGAGTCATAACATAATTCCTGACATTGATGACTTTAATAAATATGTTTTCACATGTACTTTTGTGTATGACTATCCTTTGCATGTAAACCGCCCACTGCGCACCTGTTGTATCGGAAAAAAATTGTGAGTGAAGTCGGCCCAGGTGGAAAAATGATGGAAGAAGTCGGCCCAGGCTGAAAAATATGATCGAGTAAGCGCGCACGCAGCCCTCCGGCCACGCTCCGCCCCCCCGGTAAGAGCCTCCACCCGAGCGCCGCCTGCCGCGCGCGAGGAAAAATACGCGAAAAAAGTCGGCGTGACGGTGGCGCTGCCCTGGTGGGGGAGCCGGCGTTTAACAACCTATCTATACTACTGTGAAATGATGCCTCAGTTCTCCACTGTAACTGCAGCATTACGAAGTCGTAAATGTTCGCCCACCACAAAGGGATATAGTCCCACTTATGAATGCCCTTGAAACGATGAAAAATACACTCTCATACTAGGGGGCGATTTCAACATTAATATGTTAGTAACTTGACGTCTCAAAAAAGAATTCACCAGCGTGCTCCAGTTGTATGACATGCGCAATGTAGTTAATGCTCCTACTAGAGTAACGGCTTCGACACTTCTAGACTTGCTCATTACGAACTGCCCCGAAGATTTCATCACCTGCAGTGGCGTAATTAACGTTGGTATCAGTGATCACATGCCAGTCTTTATATCTGTGAGATCTCGGCTAAGGACAAATAAGCACCCAGACGTATGGCATAGAACGGAAGAAAACCTTGCGGTATTTCGGGAGTCCATTCGTTCAGTGAATTGGGATTCAATAGCGAATATCACTCATGTGGCCTCTAACGTCTTTCTCTCCATGCTACTCGAATGTTACAATGCTGCCTTTCCCCTGCAAAAGCAATCCGCAAACAAAAAAGCACTTTTAAAATTATTGCGAAAGCGGAATAATAAATATAAGCAATTTGTAAAGACACAAGAACATCTAGCAGAATTTAAAAAAACTGCGAAACACTGTAAACGCTAAGATTCGGCATGCTAAAGCTGACTATTATAGCAAATTATTTTCTGGTGTCACGAATCAACGAGTTGTGTGGTCTAAATTAAACGGCCTACTGAGTGCTAGCAAGTCCTCGGGGCCGCCGAGTACAATGCTGATTAATGGTCAGGAATTACATAGCGAGGAGCTAGTTCACTGTTTTAATACTTACTTTACCTCGGTTGCAACAACGTCACCATGTCCAAATACTAACACACCAAGCAGCGCCGCATCCGTGTTCTTTGCCCCGACTGATCCTTCCGAAGTGACTGAAATAACGCTAGGGCTAAAAAAATAGCAAAAGCACAGACATAGATGGCCTGCAGATTGGCCCAGTCAAGTATGTAATCGATCTCCTGTCACCGCATCTAGCGCATATCTACAACTCTTGTTTGAGCAATGGCGTCTTTCCTGGCAGGATGAAGATGGCTAAAGTTACTGTATTATATAAAACGGGCGATCCGAACTTGCTTTCTAATTATAGGCCAATTTCGATCTTGCCTGTTTTTTCAAAAGCACTTGAAAAAATAATTCACAAAAGACTAATGTCATTCTTGAATAAGCATGAGTGCATTGCGAAAGAACAATTTGGGTTTAGGGCAGGACGATCCACTGAGCTAGCCCTGTTACATGCTAAAGAGAAAATCGTAAAGAATATCGACTCATTACACTGGCTATTTTTCTAGACTATTCCAAGGCGTTTTTTATTTATTTATTTATGTAAATACCTCAAAGAGCCCTTAGGGCGATACATGAGGGGGATACGTACAATATATGCAACATTAGTACATGAAACAGCACATACACTGCACAAAATAGTTAAGGTAATAACAAAATTCACATACATACAAGAGATGAAATAATGCTTTCTCACTAAATGTGTAGATATGATGCCAAGTTTCTACGGAAAGTTTGATGGTTAGGCGAGGTGACTAAGGATTGAGGAAGGTCATTCCAATCGGCAATCGTATGTGGAAAAAAAGAATACAAAAAGTGGGAAGTGTGACAAGTGATTGGTTCAACCTTACATGTGTGGTCTAATCGGCCTGAGATGTAAGGTGCGGCTGTGATGAAAGATGGTCGTATAGATGGGCTGGAATAAAATTTGTGAAAAAGGGAAAGACGGAAGAAACTTCTGCGAGTTACGAGAGGCGGAAGGTCCAGAGAAGACTTAAGTGATGAGATGCTAGAAGGATAGGAATAGTCTGAAAGGATGAAACGAGTGGCGCGGTTTTGAACGGACTCAAGAAGGCAGATGAGGTTAGCATGGTGCGGATCCCAGACGCTTGACGCATATTCAAGCCTGGGCCTAACTAATGTTAGGTAGGCCAAGCGTCTGACATTGGAGGGTGCGCAACGAAGGTTACGGCGTATGTAGCCGAGTTTCTGATTGGCATCACGCACAACACTACGGATGTGATCCGACCAGGAGAGATTTGAGGAGAGATGGAGTCCTAAGTATTTATACGAAGACGACTGTGGTATAGGAGAATGGCCCACGTGGTACTGGTAAGGGAGCGGTGACCTGGAGCGAGAGAACTGAACATAGGAACATTTAGAAGAATTGAGAGAAAGAAGCCATGTGGAGCACCATGAGAAAATTGAACTTAGGTCTTGCTGAAGGCATAATTGGTCAGAAGAGGATGTTACGAAGCGATAGACAACACAGTCGTCGGCAAAAAGCCTGACACAGGATGACAGTCTACCTGGCAGGTCGTTAATATAGATGAGGAATAATAGTGGGCCAAGGACGGAACCCTGTGGGACACCGGAGGAAACAGGAAGGAAAGGAGAAAGACAATCATTTACAAGGGTTGCCTGTGAACGATCACTGAGATAACTCTGAAACCAGCGTAGTACAGTAGGGTGGATATTAAGCGATGAGAGTTTGCGTATTAGCATAATATGAGAAACGGAATCAAATGCTTTCTTAAAATCAAGAAAGACTGCATCCGTTTGAATACCACGATCCATGTGAGAATCAACATCAAAGACAAAAGAAGATAGCTGTGTTTCACAGGAGTAACCCTTGCGAAATCCATGTTGGTGTTCATGAAAAAAATTATTAGATTCGAGATGAGAAGAGACAGCTGAATAGATTATGTGCTCCAGGATTTTACAGCATATGCTTGTTAAAGATATGGGGCGATAATTCAAAGGAGACGTCTTATCGCCATGTTTATGAACAGGAATGACCTTCCCCAGACGCCAGTCGTGAGGCACATACCCGTGATCGAGTGACTGAGTGAAAATGTCACGCAGGTACAAGGATGACGCCTCTTTTGTATTTTTAAGGATCTTGGAGTTAATGCAATCCAACCCACATGAAGACGAGAGTTTTAGGTTGTCAATGATATTTATGATTCCTGCTCGAGATATTGTGAGCTTACTCATGGGTGTTAGGATGCCTAACACCCACGTTTACGTTGCGTAACACCCGATGCGTAACACACGATGCGTAACACCCTGCGTTTGACCTTATTAATCATAAAATTATGCTATTTAAGCTTCAGAGCAATGGTGTACGTGGGCTCCCACTCAAGCTGCTAGAATCATACCTGCAAAATAGGATGCAGCAAGTTATGATAAGGGAAAGTGTTTCCACGCCATTAAACATCAAGTCCGGTGTTCCTCAGGGAAGCATATTGGGCCCACTTCTTTTTAATTTGTATATTAACGACATTGTTACGCTCTCTGTAAACGCGGACTTCATTCTTTATGCTGATGACACCACTATACTAATCACTGGGCGTGAATTGGACAGCATCATAAATGATGGAAACGAGATTCTGGAAAAAATAAATCAATGGGCGAGAGCAAATGCACTAGTAATAAATCCATCGAAAACAAAGGCCATTATTTTTAGGGCAAGAAATAAAGCTGTGGGTATGGCTTCAGACCTGCGATTGGGCACGTCTGCTATCGAAATCGTTGATTGAGTTAAGTTTTTAGGTGTACATTTCCAAGAAACATTATCATGGCATATTGACCTCCTTTGTTCCAAACTTGCTAACATTACTGGCAAGGTTTACAGGTTTAGAAACATACTCCCCTGTCATGTTAAAATAGCATTATATAATACACTATTCTTTGGCCTATTAAATTACTGCCATTTAGTATGGGGTAGCACATATAGCCATCAACGGCAGGCAGGATACGGTCAGCGTCGATAGGCTGAAACCAGCTTTTTTGGAGAATCCTAACCTTGTCGCCTCGTCGCTCCCCGGCCCATCGCCTGTGTACGCTGCTTCCACCAAGCGCGTCACCTGGGCCGACCGCTCTTCGTCGTTTCCAGCGGGGGGGGGGGGGGGGGGCTGTAGCGACGCACAGCAGAAGATGAAGTTGATGCGCCACCAGCAGCACATCGCAAGGCGCGAGCTTTAAAAATCCTTCCACGGTTTTGGCCGCCATGAGACTATTCAGTCTGGCTCTGACGGCCACACAATAAACAGCCTTCTCCGCTACCGTCTTGGGATTATATCACTTAGGTTTCTCACACTCTGATGGTAGACGGTGAATGTACAGGAATGCACCCGTAACTGACAAAAACGGTGTTGAGTCTGTTGTGAACTGCCAACGGCTACCACTCAGTAAAGAGTACATCATCACGGCTGAAGTGCCGTTTGGGCAAGGTACTGTTATATATCAGTAAGTATAGGAAACTGTACTCGTGTTGTGCCTCCTCATTGCGGCAGCAATTCACTAATTATAATGACGGGGCCCTGTGCAGTAATGAAACGATGATTCCGCTTTAAAACAGGGATAAATGCTGTCGACCATGATGCTAGCCGGTTTCCTGTTGTTTTCCTTTACAGTCCTTATGATCAATGTGAGATGTCCAGAGATTTTGTTTCATTGTTAATTGTTCAATTCTCATGTTTTTTGTGTCCAGAGAGGATAGCTTTTCAATAATAACCCTTTATTTTGGAAATTACTGAAAAGACTACAAATAACTTGTGCATTACTTTGGTGGTGGAACATTTGACCGCTATGTATCACATGAGCTGAAAAGTATTAGTATTATGAAGTATTACTGAGCCTCCTTAGTCATAATACTTCCACAACAAATTAAATTATTTGATGAATAAAGAAATGTAATATGCTCGTAGGAAGCATTTACAACTTACATGTTCCTACTTCTTGCTATATTCATCTGCGGCCCTCATTGCCTCACGCATTTATGTATGTAGCCCTCTTGATTTTTTTATGCCTGCTGGCTCCCTTCGTTCTCAATGATACCAACGAGGTGCCTAAAATCACAACCAATTAATAAAATTTCCTTATGAGTATTCAAAATAATTGCATGAAATATTCTTAGTTTCACATGGTGTAATGATCAGGACAATCACTCCATTTCTCTACCAACTATTCCAAATAAGTTTATGAAGAACACTACACGTCCACCACTGCAAATGGCACAACAAATTTCTGAGCACATAGATAGGATTTTTTTTTCATCCGTGAAACATGCTTATGAGCATAGTTCAGCATGGCAGAGACACCACCATATGTGAAGCATATGAATGTCTGTGAAAGGTTAGCAGTTGATATGGCCTCTGTATGTGTTACATCGCCTGCTGTATTTACTGCAGTATGTATCGTACCAGCCGAGTAAATATGAGGGTTCTTGCAAGACAGGCCCGCAGATAATCTAAGCTACAGCACCATCTAAACTTACAAACCAGTTTTTTGTTACTCTACTACATCACGTGAGTTTCAAAATGCAATATTTTACCAGTATGTGATATGCTCTCCTACAATATTTCAATGCATGTCACAACATTTTTTTTATATCTGCTGTACTCTATCCAGGTAAGCCATGCAAACAGCAAATATACCTGTGAATAAATATCAGGAGTGCCTCCCACCTTCAATGGATATGCAGGGCCATGACGCTGCCATGTGTGCCACTTCCTGTCGTTGAGAGGGAAGCAGAACATTGTCTGCTTCCAATGCATCAAGTACTGTCTTGCTGAGGCTCTCCCAAGGGTAATAAATTCGTGAGAGCAGAGGCATTTGTGGGAGTGGTGAAGGTGCACTCACACATGTTGACTGATCTAAACAGGAAAGCAAAACAAAAAATGGCACTTAAAGCCCCAAGCAAGAGGGCAAAGTGGCATCTGGAGATGTATGCACTATACCTTGTTTCCATAGTCAATTTTTAACAATGAAAATGTCATCGAGGCATTTCTCAGCACCAGCAACCATAGAGCGAAGTGATAACTCATCCATTAAATACACCTAGAAAGAAATAACTGGTGTGACAAAGATTTTTAGAACAACAATGCAATTGAAGCTCATACGAGCTTATAAACGTTATAACAAAAGTGCCATACCTGTATGTTGCCCTCCTGACAAATTCCATGACCCACAGCAACTCTGATTAGCTCCTCAAGACATGTTACTGACACAAAGTTTTTCGTTTTATGATCTCTACTCCTGATCTTCAGAAACGGCTAGTAAACAAGAAAGAAAGAGAAAAAGAAGCAGCATTGAGCAAGCTCTGAAAACCACACACATATAGCAACAACTGTAGCGTGCACATGGAAAGATATTGTGATTACCCATGCTCACAGTAAAGTTTCTTATTACAACCTTGTATGACTCTGTCTCGTGCTGGCTTCTGTCCGAACTACCCTGAGGGCTCTGGCGGCTACGTCCAGTGTAGGCACTGTGAATTGACCAGGGGTCACGTAGGTTGACTCACAGTCTGCCGCATCACAGATATGTACCTCTCATATGGAACTTTCTGTGTCAGAAAACGAAGTTATTAAGCAAAACCGGAAGTAGCGTATATATTTTGCAAAAATTTGGTTAAACAGACTATATATACCTCCATAATCATGGCTGAGCAGCGATATTCTGAGGGAGACAACAACAGAGTTTATTACTTCATAAGCTGAATATGGATGACTGTCCATTAACTCTGAGGGTCGTACACAACAATATACACTTGTTTCTGAGATTCAAGATGGTATAGCCTGAGGTCTGGTAGAAAGCTCGATGGTGTTATGCGAAAAAGAAAAATTGGCATCATCTCAGGGCCACTTTCCACAAAGATGTGTACCGGTTTCCCATAGCGCAGGTTGTACTCGTCTCTGGAGACCACAAGATAGTGTCCTGTTGTATGTTGAGTCCCAATAATAGTGATTGTCGAAGCACACAAGAAGGGACTGTCAACTCACAGTGCACGATGCATCTGTGATGAGGTGATGTTTTCAGCGTGCAATATCTGCTTCTTCACTGTCCACACGGCTGGCTGCAAGAAGCCACAGAACAAAACTTTCAAGACAATACTTTTTGTGTTGAATGTGTTGGCGTGTTTGGCATGGAGGAATTGGTTCTATAGTTCTTGGAAGCAGCATTACGCCCCTCTATGGTACAAGGAACACCACTTGCAAAATCTTCATGTGATAGCAGATGGTCGAAAAGAGCTCGGCGAGAAGAAAATTTCTGCAGCAACAAAGTGCACCCGTATATCACCTACCAAGAGAGTGCAAAAAAGGGATCCATTTATAAACAGCCTTCAGCTGTGCGAGCATGAAACCGTTACTGGTGAAAATTTTGACGCCGCTAAGACTAGTGAAAGGTACATTTGTTAGGAAAGACTGTGAAATGTGACCTCTTTGATGAATTGCAAACTGTAGAGGATCGGAATTTTGCAAACAGGAGGCCTTCCTGTCCCAGTAAACCAGAAATATCCCAGGTACGTCCCACAAAGGTCGCACACGTCGCATATGTCCGCCACGTCTATGCGACGTTACCTGTACGTCCACAATGTGACTTCGAAAAGTGTATTACTTTCTATATCCCTGGGACATCTGGTAGACGTAAAAACAAAGGAGTAAGCGCGCGTTATTTTTCGGAGATAGCTGGGACACGTGACCCTTAGTGGTATGACGTAAGCAAACGGGGAAAATGTTTGGGTTTACTACCTTATTTACCATGTAATCACATTAAAGGCAGTAGCTTGAGTTAAAAACACGATATTTGCCAATATGGTGTGTCAGGAACGTTCGCAGGTATACGCTGACGTCGTTTGCAGACTCACAAGTTAACTGCAAAGATGTCGTCACCGTTGCAAGCGTGATACGCAACGCTACACTTGATGAACGTCCTTCAACAATTTGTATTTCAGTATATGTTCGCTGTGGTCTATCGTGAAACCTGTGTACGCGGTGGAGGGGAGAACCAGGGAGCCTGCATCTCATATGGTGAAAGGCGAAAGCACATTTAATAACTCGCGGTCTGCATTGATCTTGGATTATGGCCGAAAGGTCGCTGGGCACCCGTCGTCAAGTGGGATGTGCTGACAAAAGTAGATGCCTTTTGTTTGATTAGCGCGTGCAGCATTCATTTGCTATAGCTATCAAACTATTATCAAGTACAAATTGATTCAAAACAAAAATACCATTAATTTTAAAATATCCCCAGAACATCCAAATATCCAAAATAGATGTCGATGCGACGGTTCTGGGATGTAAAAACAGTAGGAATCTTGCAGTCGCACGGAACGGGCTCTCTGTGAAGCTCGCATGGATACTCAAACATCCAATTTGCGATATTGCCAGGATACCTGGGATGTATATGGTTTGCTGGGGTAGTGCAAATGCAACAGATTTCAATGGAAAGTATAACAGGCCATATCGGAATGATATCCACTTTGGAGATCGTGACACTTTCAGGTGAACATTCCACAACAGAGGAATTCCGTTTACTCCAGCTCCAAGGTGGGGGGAATAGAGTCACAACATTTATCAATTTTTTGTGCGAGATCACAGCAAACACAAATTATTTCAGTAGCCTCCCCATGGACGACTGAACGTTAGGCAACTCTTTACGTTTCTACTCATGATCTACAAACAGTGACACACACAGACACTGCTTTCCTGCTGTTGCACACCGTTGCTGAGACGCGTATGCATCGAAACAATTTTTGCAACCATGCTTACAAGTGGTGCTCGTATTTGACTTGGTATAGTGGTGGAACAACGAAACAGGTTTTGAACTCACCTTTGCTTTGCGGGGGTACAGTCGGCCAAAGACCAAACACTAGATGCACTTCCAAACACTTAAAACTTCACGGAGCGTCTCATGCGTCTACGAGGAAAGAATTGCGCGGGCTTCCAGTTAGCGGCTCAGGTGACAATGCTGTATTGCTCCGCGCTGCGCACTCGCTGTCGGCGAGACGCCGGCGTCCTTGTGTCTGCCACATTCATACGAGCAAAAAAGTTAGGCCCGAATATTGCGATATCACTGTTGGATCGTTTAAAAACGGTAAATATGTGCTTCGCTGAAGACATGTATCGTCTTCCATATTTCTGCTAGTATAATCGTGACGTGGTCTGAACAAAATATTTCATTTTCAGCGATATTGCTCTACTCATTCCTGGAAAAGACGACGGGATAGCAACGGTTCATGTGCCGCTACGGAATTGGAGCAGCAATGAAAAAGAGAAGCTCTTTTTTAACAGTGTATGTTGTTGAGCCAATTTTCTGTATATCTTGTTTAGATGCTTAGGCTGCGATCCGGATGAATTTCTGTGCTGCCGGAGCGTCGTGATTATTTCCCGAATGTGCGACGAAAACAACATTGATTGCATTGCTCAGCAGCATGTGTTTCCACTATTGTGTCCGTTTTTGTACGACACATCCCCACCCAGCCCCACCCAACTGAAGCAACACAGAGACGAGAACAGGTACTGTAACAACCATGTTTATACTTACTGAACCGTGTTTTTACATATGAAAACCACGAAAGTGTGAGTAGTACATGTAAAATTCCTAGAATATCAAACTAAGTTACAGGACAGCACCCATAAATTTATCCATCAGCTAGCCTGCATTTACGCCATTCTGTCAATAAATTTGACTTATTGTTTCCCTTTATTTTGCGCAGTACCGTCCGGTTTGCAGCATATACCGTGTTCGTATGTTGGGTGTGGGGCCGCCTTGGCCGTGGACAGGCAAATGCCCTGCTGCAGCGTATCATCTATTCGCAGTGTATTTCCATTACCAGTCTATCACGGATTTCAAGGTGGGACAGATATATAACAAATAGTTCCGATGATGAGCAGCTTATTGAAGTTGCTATGATTTGTACTGACCACCTAATTATGTTTTTCAGAGATTGCTCACTGTATGATTGGAGAACAATTTTGTTGCCCAGCCTGCCTTGAAACCTGGCTGTACTCTTGTACAAGCTACACAGAAACCGTGAAACAAATAATTTTATTTACATTGATAAAAAACACACACTTGTGATGCTACAGAAATTACAGGACTTCTGGATGGCTTGCAGAAGTTGCATGTCCATCCAAGAGCCATGTTGAAAAATACCACAAGATTATTTTATCCTTGCATGCTATACCTCTGCATCAAACTGAGGCAGACATTTGGAGCACCTGCACTGATTATGCAATATTATGACTGCAATATTATAAATATTAAAAGCAGGCGTTCATGACGATTACCCGTGGCTCTGTGCCTCCCCAGATGGACTTATTGAGGCCGAGGATGCCATCCTTGAAGAGAAGTGCCCACATGTTCAAGACTGTAAGGCCATGATTGAAAAAAGGAAATATGACGTCGAACGGACAAGTGAAATGGAATATGCTCTCCCAGAGAATGGCCCAAACGGATATTTCGCACAAGTGCAATTTCAGCTGCTGCGTTCCGGGAGGAAACTGTGCTACTTTTATGTATGGACTGTTAATGACAATGGTGAAGTGACAGACCTAATTGTTAAAGTGTCTCTGGATGCCAACTACCTGGCCCGAAATATTGTGCGACTGTGCAAATTCTATTTTTGTGCACTACTTCCGATCATTGAGCAGCAGCATAGGAGTGGAAAGTGGGAGCTTAGCACTGTGTACAAAAAGATACTAAAGCTTTGAGTAGCATTAAAGTTCGAAATATTCTAGTCTTGTTTCGATGGATGTTACATGAATAGGGTCGCAGGGAGATGAAGCTACGTAGTACTGTTATTCCTGCATGATACCGTACTAAAACTTAGAAAGTGCAGAAACATTTGCATTTTTTTTTTCTGGCTCTCGTATGATCCAATTTGAGGAGACTGAACACGAAAGTTTTGGTGAAAAGCATTTTACTCAACTTGCTGAGCTTTCTTGTCGCGTTGTCTAATCAGCGGAGGTTTTAAGTTACATAAGCCTGCACACACAAACACAATTTTGCTGATCAGTTTCTTTGATTTGATGGGGAGAGGCTGCTGCAGGATGCGGTAGGTTTTGATACGATTAATGGCACGCTCGACGTGAATCCGTACAGATGCAATCCTACGTGTGGAAGTAACATCCTTTTCGCTCAGCTGCTGTTTGCCTGCCAAATAGAAAAGGTAACCAGTTTTAAAGTAGCCAACAGACACCAAGCGCAGTTCAGTACATAATGTACTTGGCATGCTTTCTTACCTTTTGTAAACGCAGGCATATTGAGTTTCACACCAGCAACCTGCAAATGAGTACCAAGGGAAAAAACCCTGTCAGCCATAACTTGATCACCTGGTGAGAAATTGTCCTCTATCCCACAGTTCCTCATGATGTACTTGTCAGACGCTCGGCCTCCGTATGTCTGAGATACGAACATTATCAGTCCACGCGGACCAATTGCTGTTAGGAATTTTACAGTGTTATGTGCCTTGTAGGCACTGTACGTCTGTGCCCTCGGCATGAGTTTCTTCGGCCGCTGCAGAGTTACCTCGGTGCAGTCAATTATGCAGGTGGTGGCTCCATGCCCGCTTTCCCTGAAACTGGCTGGCATACTTTTCTGTATGTATGAAGCTGGCAACCATTTCACGACATGCTGCATCACCGTGTGAAGCACATCCATTATGTGAGTGATCGTAATGCTCACGCATGGCACAGACACTTTGAATATTCTGGAGAGGTGTCCAAGTAGCAACCCGAGTCGCAACCTCATGAGAGTCATCAACACTTGGTCTTCCTATGTGAGCTGCTTGGTTTTCTCCTTGTCAACTGTAGCAACAGCACGCAATAGTTGGTGGAAAGCATCGTAGGACAGTCCAGTGTGGAAGTGGATGTCGTCTTCTGATAAGTTGTCAACCATAGCTGCTCTCTGGTGGTCACTTCGCAGGGCTGGCTTGGCATATGCGTGGTCTGGATCAAGTGCCCTCTCACAAGGTCCCTGTAATGACAATAACAGCATTTCATTATTTCCATGGAGAGTGACATGTTTGGCTTAAGCACGTGTCTATTCACGTCATGTGTATGAGAGTTCACTGTAGTAGCAGTCATCCCTTTATCAAAGGTGAGTTACTTTTGTACATTTGCTTTACACACCTCACTCGACACGCTGTTAGTGCTTTGGACGTCCTCTGCAAGAGGCAGTGCTACTGTGTCCTGCTGGAGAAGGGTTGTTATTACAAGGTGCTAAGAGTACAGCAGTTACCAAACGAATGGACCTTGTGACCACTGGCAAACTTTCAGTTGAGTCAATGTGATATGAACCAGTTAGCTGGTACATATCCCATGCAGATGGCTACTGATTACACTGAATTGAACCCACCTCAGTGCCTTCACCAGATGCGCTAAGAGTAACATTTGCTCCCACTTGGCATTGTGATCCCAAGAATAGTGATACTTGTGGGGGTACCTGAAATGGAAGTGGTGTTATTACAAGGTGCTAAGAGTACAGCAGTTACCAAACGAATGGACCTTGTGACCACTGGCAAACTTTCAGTTGAGTCAATGTGATATGAACCAGTTAGTTAGTACATATTCCATGCAGATGGCTACTGATTACACTGAATTGAACCCACCTCAGTGCCTTCACCAGATGCGCTAAGAGTAACATTTGCTCCCACTTGGCATTGTGATTCCAAGAATAGTGATACTTGTGGAGGTACCTGAAATGGAACTGGTGAAGTGGTGTTATTACAAAATGCTAAGAGTACAGCAGTTACCAAACGAATGGACCTTGTGACTACTGGCAAACTTTCAGTTGAGTCAATGTGATATGAACCAGTTAGTTGGTACATATCCCATGCAGATGGCTACTGATTACACTGAATTGAACCCACCTCAGTGCCTTCACCAGATGCGCTAAGAGTAACATTTGCTCCCACTTGGCATTGTGATTCCAAGAATAGTGATACTTGTGGAGGTACCTGAAATGGAACTGGTGAAGTGGTGTTATTACAAGGTGCTAAGAGTACAGCAGTTACCAAACAAATGGACCTTGTGACCACTAGCAAACTTTCAGTTGAGTCAATGTGATATGAACCAGTTAGTTGGTACATATCCCATGCAGATGGCTACTGATTACACTGAATTGAACCCACCTCAGTGCCTTCACCAGATGCGCTAAGAGTAACATTTGCTCCCACTTGGCATTGTGATTCAATAATAGTGATACTTGTGGAGGTACCTGAAATGGAACTGGTGAAGTGGTGTTCTTACAAGGTGCTAAGAGTACAGCAGTTACCAAACGAATGGACCTTGTGACCACTAACAAACTTTCAGTTGAGTCAATGTGATATGAACCAGTTAGTTGGTACATATCCCATGCAGATGGCTACTGATTACACTGAATTGAACCCACCTCAGTGCCTTCACCAGATGCGCTAAGAGTAACATTTGCTCCCACTTGGCATTGTGATTCCAAGAATAGTGATACTTGTGGAGGTACCTGAAATGGAACTGGTGAAGTGGTGTTATTACAATGTGCTAAGAGTACAGCAGTTACCAAACGAATGGACCTTGTGACCACTGGCAAACTTTCAGTTGAGTCAATGTGATATGAACCAGTTAATTGGTACATATCCCATGCAGATGGCTACTGATTACACTGAATTGAACCCACCTCAGTGCCTTCACCAGATGCGCTAAGAGTAACATTTGCTCCCACTTGGCATTGTGATTCCAAGAATAGTGATACTTGTGGAGGTACCTGAAATGGAACTGGTGAAGTGGTGTTATTACAATGTGCTAAGAGTACAGCAGTTACCAAACGAATGGACCTTGTGACCACTGGCAAACTTTCAGTTGAGTCAATGTGATATGAACCAGTTAATTGGTACATATCCCATGCAGATGGCTACTGATTACACTGAATTGAACCCACCTCAGTGCCCTCACCAGATGCGCTAAGAGTAACATTTGCTCCCACTTGGCATTGTGATTCCAAGAATAGTGATGCTTGTGGAGGTACCTGAAATGGAACTGGTGAAGTGGTGTTATTACAAGGTGCTAAGAGTACAGCAGTTACCAAACGAATGGACCTTGTGACCACTAGCAAACTTTCAGTTGAGTCAATGTGATATGAACCAGTTAGTTGGTACATATCCCACGCAGATGGCTACTGATTACACTGAATTGAACCCACCTCAGTGCCTTCACCAGATGCGCTAAGAGTAACATTTGCTCCCACTTGGCATTGTGATTCCAAGAATAGTGATGCTTGTGGAGGTACCTGAAATGGAACTGGTGAAGTGGTGTTATTACAAGGTGCTAAGAGTACAGCAGTTACCAAACGAATGGACCTTGTGACCACTAACAAACTTTCAGTTGAGTCAATGTGATATGAACCAGTTAGTTGGTACATATCCCACGCAGATGGCTACTGATTACACTGAATTGAACCCACCTCAGTGCCTTCACCAGATGCGCTAAGAGTAACATTTGCTCCCACTTGGCATTGTGATTCCAAGAATAGTGATACTTGTGGAGGTACCTGAAATGGAACTGGTGAAGTGGTGTTATTACAAGGTGCTAAGAGTACAGCAGTTACCAAACGAATGGACCTTGTGACCACTAACAAACTTTCAGTTGAGTCAATGTGATATGAACCAGTTAGTTGGTACATATCCCACGCAGATGGCTACTGATTACACTGAATTGAACCCACCTCAGTGCCTTCACCAGATGCGCTAAGAGTAACATTTGCTCCCACTTGGCATTGTGATTCCAAGAATAGTGATACTTGTGGAGGTACCTGAAATGGAACTGGTGAAGTGGTGTTATTACAAGGTGCTAAGAGTACAGCAGTTACCAAACGAATGGACCTTGTGACCACTAACAAACTTTCAGTTGAGTCAATGTGATATGAACCAGTTAGTTGGTACATATCCCACGCAGATGGCTACTGATTACACTGAATTGAACCCACCTCAGTGCCTTCACCAGATGCGCTAAGAGTAACATTTGCTCCCACTTGGCATTGTGATTCCAAGAATAGTGATACTTGTGGAGGTACCTGAAATGGAACTGGTGAAGTGGTGTTATTACAATGTGCTAAGAGTACAGCAGTTACCAAACGAATGGACCTTGTGACCACTAGCAAACTTTCAGTTGAGTCAATGTGATATGAACCAGTTAGTTGGTACATATCCCACGCAGATGGCTACTGATTACACTGAATTGAACCCACCTCAGTGCCTTCACCAGATGCGCTAAGAGTAACATTTGCTCCCACTTGGCATTGTGATTCCAAGAATAGTGATGCTTGTGGAGGTACCTGAAATGGAACTGGTGAAGTGGTGTTATTACAAGGTGCTAAGAGTACAGCAGTTACCAAACGAATGGACCTTGTGACCACTAACAAACTTTCAGTTGAGTCAATGTGATATGAACCAGTTAGTTGGTACATATCCCACGCAGATGGCTACTGATTACACTGAATTGAACCCACCTCAGTGCCTTCACCAGATGCGCTAAGAGTAACATTTGCTCCCACTTGGCATTGTGATTCCAAGAATAGTGATACTTGTGGAGGTACCTGAAATGGAACTGGTGAAGTGGTGTTATTACAAGGTGCTAAGAGTACAGCAGTTACCAAACGAATGGACCTTGTGACCACTAACAAACTTTCAGTTGAGTCAATGTGATATGAACCAGTTAGTTGGTACATATCCCACGCAGATGGCTACTGATTACACTGAATTGAACCCACCTCAGTGCCTTCACCAGATGCGCTAAGAGTAACATTTGCTCCCACTTGGCATTGTGATTCCAAGAATAGTGATGCTTGTGGAGGTACCTGAAATGGAACTGGTGAAGTGGTGTTATTACAAGGTGCTAAGAGTACAGCAGTTACCAAACGAATGGACCTTGTGACCACTAACAAACTTTCAGTTGAGTCAATGTGATATGAACCAGTTAGTTGGTACATATCCCACGCAGATGGCTACTGATTACACTGAATTGAACCCACCTCAGTGCCTTCACCAGATGCGCTAAGAGTAACATTTGCTCCCACTTGGCATTGTGATTCCAAGAATAGTGATACTTGTGGAGGTACCTGAAATGGAACTGGTGAAGTGGTGTTATTACAATGTGCTAAGAGTACAGCAGTTACCAAACGAATGGACCTTGTGACCACTAGCAAACTTTCAGTTGAGTCAATGTGATATGAACCAGTTAGTTGGTACATATCCCACGCAGATGGCTACTGATTACACTGAATTGAACCCACCTCAGTGCCTTCACCAGATGCGCTAAGAGTAACATTTGCTCCCACTTGGCATTGTGATTCCAAGAATAGTGATGCTTGTGGAGGTACCTGAAATGGAACTGGTGAAGTGGTGTTATTACAAGGTGCTAAGAGTACAGCAGTTACCAAACGAATGGACCTTGTGACCACTAACAAACTTTCAGTTGAGTCAATGTGATATGAACCAGTTAGTTGGTACATATCCCACGCAGATGGCTACTGATTACACTGAATTGAACCCACCTCAGTGCCTTCACCAGATGCGCTAAGAGTAACATTTGCTCCCACTTGGCATTGTGATTCCAAGAATAGTGATACTTGTGGAGGTACCTGAAATGGAACTGGTGAAGTGACGTTATTACAAGGTGCTGAGAGTACAGCAGTTACCAAACGAATGGACCTTGTGACCACTAACAAACTTTCAGTTGAGTCAACGTGATATGAACCAGTTAGTTGGTACATATCCCATGCAGATGGCTACTGATTACACTGAATTGAACCCACCTCAGTGCCTTCACCAGATGTGCTAAGAGTAACATTTGCTCCCACTTGGCATTGTGATTCCAAGAATAGTGATACTTGTGGAGGTACCTGAAATGGAACTGGTGAAGTGGTGTTATTACAATGTGCTAAGAGTACAGCAGTTACCAAACGAATGGACCTTGTGACCACTGGCAAACTTTCAGTTGAGTCAATGTGATATGAACCAGTTAATTGGTACATATCCCATGCAGATGGCTACTGATTACACTGAATTGAACCCACCTCAGTGCCTTCACCAGATGCGCTAAGAGTAACATTTGCTCCCACTTGGCATTGTGATTCCAAGAATAGTGATACTTGTGGAGGTACCTGAAATGGAACTGGTGAAGTGGTGTTATTACAATGTGCTAAGAGTACAGCAGTTACCAAACGAATGGACCTTGTGACCACTGGCAAACTTTCAGTTGAGTCAATGTGATATGAACCAGTTAATTGGTACATATCCCATGCAGATGGCTACTGATTACACTGAATTGAACCCACCTCAGTGCCTTCACCAGATGCGCTAAGAGTAACATTTGCTCCCACTTGGCATTGTGATTCCAAGAATAGTGATACTTGTGGAGGTACCTGAAATGGAACAGGTGAAGTGGTGTTATTACAAGGTGCTAAGAGTACAGCAGTTACCAAACGAATGGACCTTGTGACCACTGGCAAACTTTCAGTTGAGTCAATGTGATATGAACCAGTTAGTTAGTGCATATCCCATGCAGATGGCTACTGATTACACTGAATTGAACCCACCTCAGTGCCTTGACCAGAGGCGCTAAGAGTAACATTTGCTCCCACTTGGCATTGTGATTCCAAGAATAGTGATGCTTGTGGAGGTACCTGAAGTGGAAAAACGGGCACAGTGTGAAGGCTGCAGCAGACAGTGGGAACGCATTTCGTCAGTTAGAAACTATTGCATCCTCTGTACAGAAATCATATGTTGTCTCGCAATTATCTTGTCAGCAGTTAAAGACGACTGCTGCCCATTTTGCCAAGTGCTTTGTGTGTACCCCTGCTGTAATATTCTAAAAAGTATTATTGATCTGTCATCCGTACTGTGCACGACACAAAAACACCTAAGGCAACTCGTACGTAGACAGCTGATCAAAACAAACCTCAGCGGTGGTAGGAACTTCCTGGAGCTCCTCAGCTGGCAGCCTGGGTAGTGGTTCCTCTGCTTGTCTCTGCACCGCACCGTACGGCTGTGGCTATAATTTGTTTCAGACAAGTAATGGTGTGTTTACTCGGAAAGAAAATTTATAAAAATTGATAGAGACGACTGCTGACCTCCACGTTGCCGCTTTCAGCAGGCTCTCCAGCCTCAAGTTCACTTTCCGTTGACAGCGACGCATCTGCTGCAGCTTGGCTCACGTCTTCGTCCTTCTGTATGATTGTTATTAACCGGGGTGAGATATTAATGATGAACAGTAGAGTAGGGTAGAGCCTCAAGAGCAAAATTGAAAAATTACACACACCTTTTGCTTCGTATTGCCAACTGTATTGCTTCCTTGGTGGCTCGGAGTCCATCCTAAGTAGACGGCGGCGTCCCACCAACACCTAGAAATCGTCAACATGTACGTGTGTGTATTGTCATCAGGTAAGGAGCCTGCCTAAACTAGAGGCAGGCCAGTACGTCTCCTGTATTGGCATCAGAGCGGAAGACCAGCCACACAGACTGGCTCCCTCTAACGTTTCACACGGACTAAACTAAGGCTACGTAGATGCCAACTCTAGAGCAATATGATCTCTAGATTAATATGTGTGCTGGACGTCACCATGCAACGAACGAAGACTCGCGGAAAGCTGCGAACGTGACAACGGCACACTGTACTTGGCCACCTAAAAGTGAAGCACATACGTACCTCTATCATCTTCAAAGAGGACCGAAGATGTCTGCCACCGTCTTGCAAAGTGCACAGCTCCCAGCACAGCTCTCTCTCTACGAAGAGCGCGACGAACCCCTGCTCGAACAAGATTTAGCACTTCTGCTACACTACGGATGCGGCCACCCTGTGCTGCAATGCAGCGAGAAATCCACACCTGGTAGTTAATCTCAACTGCCAGAAGGAGGAACTGTTTCCTATCGCGATGCGGGACGGGAGGCTGAAAGAGCGTTTGAATGACAGCCCACCGAATGCGTGACACACCGAAGAGGACTTCAACTTTGTGCCATAGAGTATCGGGCACAAGGCACTGATGAAACGCGTGTTCCGCAGTTTCGTGACAAGCACAGAATGGACAGAAAGGAGTGGTGACTCCGTACCGAGCCAGACGGTCCCGAAGCGGTAAAACGCCGTGTGCCAAGCGCCATTGCAGGCTAGCCCGACGTGCGTCGAACCAGCCCGCGGTGACAAGACGCCAAGCAACCTGCCGGGGCACACCAAGGCCCACAGCCGGCGGAGGCATGGGAAGAAGCTCCAAGAGAGATTTGTACAGTCGCGACACAGTCCAGGTAGAAATGCGTTCACCTGGGTAGGACTCGCGCAGGCGCCGCATGGAGGAGGCATACTCCCTGAGGTGGGGTGCGACAAACTCAGACCGAGGCCTACTCAGCGAAAAAGCCGAAAAAAACCTGACATCAGGACCCAGGAGGAACTGTAACAGATCATGGGCAGGGTGGCACGGCTCCATGAGCGCATCAAAAATACCCGAACCGAAATACCACCCGAACTTCAATATTAGCACATACACAAGCAAAAGAACACATACCTTTCTGGGGTATCCCATCTTGACCATGGGCACTGGATTTAACGGTGTGCGCTTTCCGTCCACGAAATGATCGGAGCATACCCGGGCCGACGACGACGACGGTGAAAAGTCCTTGCGATTGATTGATACCACCCACTGATGCTGTAGCTGTTTGTCTGCAGGAAAACCGTGTAGCACAAACATGCCACAGCCGCACCCTTCCCGCCTAACGTCGTGCTCGGCACAGATTTCTTGAGAGAGGATCTTCTGTTTTCTTTGTTGCATCCAAACATCCATCCTTGTTGGTGCATCCAAAAACAACACAGTGGTGCCCAGACGACCCGTCGTGAGTGTACGGCATCTTAGTTACACACGGGTCATGCGACTTGACGCGATGAACTTACTTCAAACAGTTGAAAAGCACACGCACACAAGCAAACGCCATAAGAGATGCGCCAGCTTCACAGCCCGAAAGGAGGAAAGAAGCCCGCTAAGTCCCTGGTGCATGGATATTCTCTCTCTTCCCCGCTGACCCCAATAAAACGGTCTATAGAAAATGGACCTTTTTCAGAGCGGAAGAGCGCCTCTAGCGGCGGGAGCCGGAAACATGATTGGTGGCTCCCGCGGCGCGTGGCGTCCCTACCCACTCCCTAGTCCCTACGGGCGCTGGTGACAAGTGACAATCGGACCCAAACGTTTGCGAATTGGGAACATAATCCTGTTGCTGTCATTTATGTTGTGGTCCCGCCGGTTCTTCACGGGATGCAAGAAATATTTTCGCAGGCAGAGTTGAAGGAGCTCTCTGACGCAGGTGTGTTGACAAATGATTTATCCTCTGTGCCCGCAGTTTCTGAACTTACCATCGGCACGCACTTTGTTGCGTCGAACCGGCAATTCAACAAAGGTTGGGTATTTAAAGAAGAGAAGTATATACGCCGTATAGAATGCTGCACACGTCGGACATAGGGCGGGACGGAGGCGCAAGTGATCAGGAGCATATGCTTATGCTCCATGAAGTCTGGACACTACAAGCAAGTCGCATCCACTGATCTCTATGTATAACGGCTGGATCGCGCATGGGAGAGGGGCTCGTGGGGGAGAGGCGTGCCTTCGGGCCGCCATGTTGGTGGGCCCTAAAGTGCTGTGTGTGCCCATAGAAAACAATGGGAGGCAACAGAGATTGTGAGTATTTCTTGCGCTGCTAGCACTGATCGTTGTTTGTCATCACACAATTTTGTAAGGTGCCAGTATACTGATGTATCCTAATAGTGTTTCACAGGTGTCCCGCCGTTCGATTCTTAATTACGTTATGTTTTGCATTCCGAAACTAGACCGTCACCGCAGTGCAGCGCTGGGGATTGTACTACAGCACGTTTCCCCGCCAATATTTCAATAAGAAACGACTTGAGGTTAACAACAACCATGTATATAATATCCCGTACTGCGTTCTGAACAAAAATTGTTCCATAAAGAACGGTCCGGGAAAAGATATACTCGCATGGCAGAAAGAGATCGTTCTTTAGAATCACAGCCGTTGTTTTAGCCGTGTATGCGTTTAGTATGATTTATATCAAGCATCGCCTTAGAAAGAGCCTTTTAGTAAACGACAGCGGTGCTTTGCCTCGCAAATATGGACACACCGAAGCAGCGCAAATAATTACTTCACGCAATTAGATCACACTCGTTAGGACAGTTAATCAGGTAGTGATGTAAGCTTAATCAATTAAGTTACTTAGAAAGTGGTAACACCTCCTTGAGACACAGGACTTATCTCTTTTTGAACTAAGTACAGCCGTTCTATGTATGTTTGCTTCTTCCTTTATTTGTTCTGATTATTTGCAGGCGCGGTTGTGCCAAACTGAATGTCCTTCTCCAGCACTCCCATGCTTTTGTTGAATACAACTGCAGCGTGAGAAAAGCTGCTTGGGGACGGGGTCCTGCTATCCAGTGCTGACTTTGTCATGCTTGTTATGTGGAGCATGTTCCAAAAAATGCAGCTCCACATATGGTCTTCAAGTTGCAACAGGACTATTTGGAGCTTGAAACAGTTGTGATTTTGTCATTTTGGCCCTCGTGTACCCAGTCTGTGAAACGCAAACAAAAAAGTCTAACACGATATGCTTTTGTAATGAAGATCACTGATGATGAGTAAAGAGAATATACGAGTTCAAGTTTATTCAATATTTTATATCATTCATTATATTATTCAACATTTTATGTCAAGTTTATACAACATCAAGTTTATTCAAGTTCAAGATTTATTTCTTGCACTTATGCGTTTCAGGATACAATGAACGTGCAGGCAGGTCGCAAAAGACTACATTTATTGTTTTGTGACCTTGCTACAATGGCAATATATATTTTAGGAATGACAATGGTCAGGTACGCTCTCTAAATTTGTAGCACTCAATTTTAGGTTGGAATGAGCAATGAATAGCAACTTCCCTCCTGATATTTTCTCACATATGCTAAATTTTAAATTTAATGTGATCGAATATGTGATAATATAATAATAATATATAAGAATATAATATGTGATAAATGAATGTGATCAACAGTAGATGTAAACAACATGAGTACCCAGAGAAGTGCATTCACAATAAATAATTTTGTTCTTGTAGAGTATATGTGCATGCCTATTAACTGAAACAATTATCACAGTTCCCTGACAAGTTTTAATTTCTGTGAGTGTACTGCTTAGATCTACAACAGTTCATACAAGGTATTATATACTGTGAATGCCTTTAAAAATCCCATGTGGCACATATGCCTTTACTTTCTGGAGGTGCTGTGGTAGTCAAAGTTTGTGGGCATTACGCAGGTTCTGCACCCATTTCTTGAGTATGTCGAGGCAGCTGTGAAGTAACCTGCATTGATGATGATTATTCCAATTTTTATGGTGCATCGACAACAAAGGAAATAATACATCAGAACATTGGTTTGGGTGCAACCAGTTAAAAATGAATATGTTGTTTAATAAATGCATTGGACAAATGTTAAAACATCAGTTTAAAACATGGTTTACAATCCCTGTATCTTCTCAAAATTAAAAAGATTAAAAACAATTCTAAAAAGAATATGGGGAACACTTCTAAAAAGAATTATAATCTCTAATTATTATATTGCTGGGTGAAGGAGCCTAAAGTGTAAGGTGTGTTTCTGATGTGAACATGTAAGACAATATGCAAAACTGAGAGAGGCTAACCACAGTGCGTGCACTGAGGTTGTTCCTTCCTGTAAAGTAGAAACCAGTGGATGAGGAACGTGATACTTACCTGTACACCCAGCCGTATCACACTGCACAGATTATTCACTGGGTAGCCCTCATGACGAAACCTGTATTGAGAGACCACTTTTGCCTTAAAAACTGCTACAAATAGCACGACACGCTACAGATTACTACTATCGTAACAAGCTGACGATACAGCTCAGACAAAAGCGTTATTCAAGTCGCGCTACACCACCGTTACGTAGGATTCTTTGTCACAAATCAAACCAAGGCACAAAACAATACGAATACATGAAAAAAGGTGACAATCGTGGTCTCATTATGACGTAATACCGAACTTGTGCGTGTAGGTAATTCAAAGAAATGAATGTGGCACTTGCTTCCGCAGAGAACACCGTGTACCATGCTGCAATGCATGCAAAAAAGCGCTCGAGTGCTTGCACATATATTGATGACAACACTACCTGTGTAGTGTAACATGTTCTTTCAAGCATATTATGCACTCAAACTGTATTTGCCGCCGGGTAAAATGCAAGTGTGCTCGACTAAACGTCGGAAGAGCGATCAAGCAACCTGCATCCAGTGCTCGTTTTGGGCAAAAAAACACTTCATAATGGTCAACTAAATATACAGAATGGCGCCTATTTATTCCTCGATGAAGAGTGACTCACCTGTATAAATTTAGGCCCTGTAACCTTGCCAGTACGGTTGGTACGACCGTAATTGCAAGAAGTTGCCATGATCGCTGCGGCGACTGTTGTGGGTACAGTAAGATGGCGGCCGGTTTCTTCACGCTCGCGCTCCCAATCCGCGATCCAGCCTTTTACAATCGAGATCAGTGGTCGCATCCAGGCACATTGCGACTGTGTTGCTGGGTGGTTTTGCAAGCAGATCTATCAGCCAGAGCACGCCTCCCTGAAGAAGGGGAGCTAACTGTTCTTTCAGTATTTGGCCGACAAAAGCATGCGCTTGAAAGATGCTACTGTATGTCCTTTGCAAAAGCATAAGCAGCAGAGCATCTCTGAGAAAAAAAATTCCCCTATAATCATTTTTAACACTATTTTACAGGCTGAGTCAGAGATGCCAACATGCTGCAGCCTTGCTTTTTGCCGTACGCAGTGTCCAGACGCCTTCATGCACAGGCACATCCTGCAGATGGATTGCACCAGCGCAATGCAAGTTCATTTTACTGCATATCAGCATTACTAGCTCAATTTAATTTGGTAGTTTCCGTGTTTCTTGTGTACAGTACTTCCCGAATAAGTTTGAGATCGTGAGCTGTGTGGTGCGACTGAGGCAGGGGATGTGTGTATGTGTATACAAATAGAAAGACAGATGACTGACACATTGAGCAAGTGTGTCCATTGCACGAAAAATTTTATTTTGCATATATACACAGAGTCTTGACCTTTGCTTCCCAGCTGGATATTGTTCACCCCTTTTAACACATGTTATTCTTATCTTCAGGTCAAAACCAGCTACCAACGCGTCCTCTGGCAGACATCACCTTCAAAAAGCACGTTGTAAACAAGACTGTGCCGGCAAAGTCGAAGCGGCAACTTCCACCTTCCCCCCTGGCACCACGATCTTCGGACATCCAAGAGTTTTCAAAGAATGTTGCTGATGATGCCTCACACCTTGTTTGGAATCGATACAGCAGAAGCAAGCCTCTACCTGCACGGAACATTAGTGCAATTTCGGATAAGGAAGACCTGCATTCTGAAAAATGCTGTTCACTAGTCAAGGAGTACTTCGAACGGCTGGTGCCACTAACAGATGCCGCAAGGAATGAAATATGCAAAAAGACTATTGGGCAAAGCCAAAATCCAGAATGTGTATCGGTATGCTGATAACAGCCTAGCGCGTAGCATATCTAATCTTAACCTTGAGCGACTTCACGTGGTCCTGTTTGTACGTGTCCTCCCCATTGTGTGTGTGTATATATTCGCGATTCCAATGAACTATAGGTGGCGCCGCGAACTTCCAAGATGGCGGACGAAAGGACGTCTCCCGAGCGAAGCAAGCGTATTCGGCAAGGTGTCGGCCTAATTATGTTCATCTGTTTCAGTTTTTAATACCCACAAATGAGCACGTTTCATGAAAAAGGAATGAACTTTATCATCTGGTCATCTCATACTGTGCAGTTCAACTCAGAGAAGTAGGCAAAAAGTTCCCGTCCTCGAAGTTTGTTTACAAACGTCGGGAGTCGAGTGAACAAAGGAGGCATTTTAGAATCTAAGAAGGCAAAGCAGGGATATGTTTCCAAGAAGAGTGACATTTCATGTGTTTTCGAATGTGGATTACTAGTCTACAAGCAATACCATGTTTGAGTTTCTCCTCCGATAGTCCCTCGTATTTACGTGTGAGTGTTGCAATCAAGGGAACAACAGCTCCGTTGGAAGTGTAGTGTCTCTATTAATTGATACTTTTTGTCGGAACATAGAGAAGTAATCATAAAATTGTAATGCACAAGTTAGCGTTCACATGGGCATTTGCAACAGCTCAAGATAACACTTATTTCCTTTGTTTCTTGTGGTGACGATAGCGTGCTCGTTAGCTTTGACCCTGATGTTTTCAGAACTCTGTGACTGTATGTCAAAGGTATACGTGAACAATACATATTTTGAAAATGCTTTGCGTACATGCGTATATCTGACACCTTGTCTTCACTTTACACCATACATGTGCAGCTATTTAACATGCATTATGCTGTGCGGTGAACACCTAAGCGCTGGAAGAGACGCTCTGGCAAAGTGAAGTATTCGTTTTCTCTACCGCTCTTTGTATTTACGTAGAACCCAGTGTGATATTTTTATCTTTGCGAGTCATTCGTTGATACGTGTGCGGCACTAGACAGAAGCTTTCAATCCCAGAGAACATCTATAGTGGATGCTTGTCTACGATGCATTAGTGCTGTGATATTGTTTACTTTGCCTGAGGTCTGAAAATGCATATATATCAACACGACAAAGAAATTGCGGGTTCCTCGTTTGGGATTACTAAGATTAATATTAAGATAGTATCGTGGTAACAGAGTTGGTCCGGAAACCCTGTCGACACATGGGACCTCTGTTCCGTTCTTCTTGATTAGGGAAACAATTAAAAGAAAGCGTGGGGCATTTTCAACAGGCTGAGAATAAATAGTAGTGCAACATTCCTCTTTTCGATGTCGATACATTCTTTGCTGTCGCATTCTGTCCATAAGCAAGAGAAACGTGTATCGCCGTACCGCTTCCCTGTCCGGACCCGCTCCCGGACCTCCACTCGCAGCTTTCTGAAATCGTCGCCAGGTGGCCACGGCTTCGCTGGAATCGCGAATAAGCTGTGAATAAAGGCGCAACCGTTGTTGCTGTTTTGCTGGCACTTCGTGCGTCGTGCTTCCGACGGATACATGGTGTCAGAAGTGGGGTCTTCCACACCGGAGCAGCTGCCATGGACGGGCTTCGTCCGCCGGATGCGCTACTACTGTCTGGAAACGTAGCGGAAAACTGGCGGAAATTTCAACAACGGTTGGAATTCTACCTCGAGGCAACAGAGGCTGAAGGGAAGGCACGGTCAGACAAGAAGAAGATAGCAACGCTGCTCCATGTGGCCGGGCCGGAGGCGGTGGAAGTTTTTTTTTTTTTTTTTTGCCTGGATAGCTACACGACAGTGCTTCAGAGGTTCGAGGATTACTGCACTACTAGTGTAACGAAACCTATGAACGCTATGTCTTCAGGTGTCGCATGCAAGGTGAAGGTGAGCAGTTCGAATCCTTCTACCGAGACATTCAACTGAAAGCTCAATCATGTAACTTTGCAACACTGTCAGATTCTTTCATACGGGACCAAATTGTGTATGGGGTGCTAGACAGAAGTCTGCGCGAGAGGCTCTTGCGTGAAGAGAACCTAGCCCTAACAAAAACGGTTCAAATATGCAAATCTGCCGAATTGACGGAAGAACACAAGAATATCTGGAGTCAAACTGACAAGTCAGTAGACCCAGTGGTGAAAGAAAAACGACGGAAATACGGTGGCAGCAGATGCAAAAAATGCAACAGTAATCATGAACCGAAGAAGTGCCCCGCGTATGGGAAAGTGTGTCGCAAGTGCAAAAAGAGGAATCATTTTGCTGTATGTTGCAAACTAAGGCAGCTGACGGAGTGTATCTCGCAGATGATGAAACAGATAGTGACGGCCTTGATGTGCTGGAAGTATGCAATGGCAGGGATAACCGCGACGACTGGCTGATAACGGCAGCTATCTCGGGGAAGGACGTGCAACTAAAAGTTGACACGGGATCACAAGCAAACCTGCTTCCGCTGTCTGTATTCAAGAAGATAGTCCCCGGGATTCGTACCAGGCCGACGACAGCAGTTCTACGGAGTTACTGCGGCGGCGTTATCTTCCACATCGGAACCGCACAGCTGCGCACGAAGATCAAGGGTGTGACAGCAAATCTGGAATTCTCTGTGACTACAAGTGCTCGTCGAGCAATTTTGGGCCTCAAGGCGTGCAGACTATACGGACTGGTCAACTGCGTAGAAGCTGTGGCAAGTACAGATTGCTCAAACGGTCATGTAGCGGCGGACTTTCCAGATTTGTTCCAGGGCTTGGGATGCACCAAGAGAGTATACAGAATGGTGTTGAAGGAAGGGACAGTTCCGGTCATCCAGTCAGCGCGCCGGGTACCGCAGATGCTCAAAAGACCTCTCAAGGAGGAACTGGACAGGATGGACGCAAAGGGCATCATAGCAAAAATGGAAGAACCATCTGACTGGGTAAATCCCTTGGTAGTCGTGAGAAAAAAGAGTGGCAAGATTAGAGTATGCATGGACCCTAGACATATCAACCAAAACCTGAAACGGGAACACTACTCTATGCCCAAAAGAGAGGAGATAGAAGCACACACACACACACACAAATAGAGATACGATGATGAGATGGGGCTGATGCCGGCCAGCAGGCTGGGCGCTGCCCCAGTGCCACTTGTACGTGATGAGAGATGATGATGATTATGATAAGGGGTCCGGTAATCAAAGCAGGGTGGAGAGGCCTGTTGATGACAAGAAGTCCCAGAGGTGACGCAGACCTTCGCGTGTATGAGCTGGACTGGACCATGGGCCCAGCACCTTGCCTATGGTAAAGGGGCGATGATCGATCGCATGCAGTTCGTGCTGCAATATCGCACGCTCCCGCTGGTAGTCCGGGCAGTCCATAAGTAGGTGGTGCAGGTCTGCACGCACACTGCATGCTGCACAAAGGTCCGAGGGCGCACGGCCAAGACGCTGCCTCATAACTGGTGTAAATGCAACATTCAGCCGCATGCGGTGAAGCAGGGATGCGTAGTGTCGCGGAAGGCGATGAGGAGGCGACAGTGAAAGAGAAGGATCCACTGCGTGGAGCAGAGAGTAGGGTGTAATGTCATGCAGCCACTGTGATCTTGTCTTGTCTGCAGAGAGAGCACGGACGAGGGCCTGACGATCACCTTTGGGCAAGATGATAGAGTGGGCTGAAGCTATATGATGACCCCGCAGGGCCGCCCGGTCGGCCTCTTCATTGCCGGGTACGCCGACATGGCCAGGTACCCACTGTAATACTACGCAGTGGCCCAGGTCTAGCAGCTCCTTGTAAGTTTCAAGCACGTCAGCAACAATGGACGCGAGAGGACCTCGAATGCCCATTGTTGCCAGGCATTGGATAGCAGCTTTCGAGTCTGTGTAGAAGACCCATGGCCGAGATGAACACTGCAGGATCTTGCGCATGGCAAAGAGCAAAGCATGTAGCTCAGCACATGTTGACGACGTCAGATGCGAGAGACGGAAGATACCAGTTATGTCTTCGGACGGAATAATATAGGCGCATGCAGAGCTGGATTTTGTGGACGAGCCATCCGTAAAAACAGGAGTAAAGCCTGCATACAGCTCGCTCATCATATCCAGTGTGAGCGCCTTGGATACACCTGCAGCGACATCATCCTTTCTCTGCAGCCCGGGAACGGATAGTGAAGCAGATGGCAGAGGGAGGGTCCAAGGTGGTGTTGAACGCGCCTGGGGTTCAACTTGAAAACGTGGCAGGTGAGGCTTTAGCTGTTGAATGCAGGGCCTGAACTTGTTATTCCTGCGACGGGAAAGCTTCAGCAGTAAAGGGTGGTGCCGGTGATGAGCCAACAAACGGAGATAGTGACGGCTCGTCTCATTAAAGCGCTGGATAGCAAGCGGAGTCTCTCTCGCTTCTGCCATGACTAAACAAGTATCCGTTGTTCTTGGCACGCCCAGGCACACACGAAGGCTACGTGCCAAAAGACACTGAAGCTTGGACTCGGAGGATGGCGAAATCCCGTGTAATACTGGAAGGCTGTATAGGAGCGGACCACGCACCAAGGCTCGATGAATGGCCAAAAGAGATCGCGCATCGCAGCCCCACATGAGGTGGAGTACTGGTGGAGATAGAAGCAGAGCTGGCTGGTGCCACTTATTTTTCAAAGTTAGACGCCAATGCGGGGTTTCACCAAATACCATTGGATGAAGAAACTTCCCGGATCTGTACGTTTTCAACGCCGTTTGGTCGTTACCGGTACAGAAGACTGCCTTTCGGCATTTCATCAGCACCAGAAGTTTTTCAGAAAACGATGAACCAAGTTTTTGAGGGCTTAGACGGCGTCAGAGTGTACATTGACGACGTGCTAGTCTGGGGTACCACGCGTAAAGAACACGACGAACGTCTGCGTAGGGCACTTGAAGCGTGGAGGCTTAACTTTGAACCCCGATAAGTGTGTGTTTTCTGTGAAAGAGATAGCGTTTTTGGGGGACAGAATAAGGAAGGAAGGAATACAGCCAGACCAGGAACTTTTACGAAGTGTGTTAGATATGCCAGCACCGACAAATAAGGAGGGTGTGCACCGTATGCTTGGACTGGCCAACTACTTCGGAAAATATATCCCCTACCTTTCACAGAGAACCGTCGCCCTGAGAGATCTTCTCAAAGAAGGATGTTGTTTCGAATGGACAAAGAGCCACGCAGAGGAGTGGCAGAGCCTTAGAAACTCCTTAGCGTCGTCACCGGTTCTGGCCTTCTTTGACCCGAGGTTGGAAACTAAGGTCTCCACCGACGCCTCTCAGTTCGGACTTGGTGCGGCTTTGCTTCAACTTCATGACAGCGAATGGCTACCTGTGGCATATGCCTCGAGGGTACTCACAGAAGTTGAAGGCAGGTACTCACAAATCGAAAAGGAAGCTCTTGGTAATGTGTTCAGTTGTGAAAAATTCCATGACTTTATTTACGGCCGAAAATTATCTGTGGAAACTGACCATAAACCTCCCATTGCGATTTCCAAGAAAAACCTTGGCGATATGCCACCAAGGTTGCAGCGTTTCTTTATACGTCTGATGAAGTATGATTATGAGCTGCAATATGTTCCAGGCAAGCACCTGCAGCTGGCCGACACACTGTCTCGGGCACCACTAGTGACAGAAATCGCTCGGGGCGTGGATGTCGACGTAGAGGTGCATGCAGTATCAATTCTTTCAACGATGGTGAGTGAACAGACTCTAAAACGCCTTAGAGAGGAAACTGAGAAGGATTTGGGCCTGCGGGATGTAATGGCAGCGTTGGAAAACAACGAGGAGGTGCAAGGAGAGTACAAAGCATTGCAATCGGAACTGTCCAGTGTAAACAGTGTTATGTTTAAAGGTTGCAAGGTGGTGATCCCTAGAACGCTTCGCAGAGAGATCTTGACGCGCCTTCATGAGGGACATTTAGGAGTCGCTAAGTGCATGGCTAACGCTCGCTCGCTCATGTTTTGGCCTGGAATGAACACTGACATTAGAGAAATGGTATCAAAATGCAGCACATGCAGGCGGTATGCGTATCGTCAGCAAGAGGAACCCCTAATAATGCGACCTACTCCCAATCAGCCATGGCATCGCGTAGGAGTAGACTTGTTCCAATATGCATCTAAGAACTATGTGGTTGTCATTGACGCGACGTCGAACTATCCTGAGGTTGAACAGCTCCGGGACACCAGTGCGCGTACCGTCGTTACTGCGCTAGCCAGCGTCTTCGCAAGACATGGTATCCCCATGGAAGTGTGTTCCGATAATGGACCTCAATTTGTGTCAAAGGAATTCAGAGACTTCGCCTCGCTGTTCGACTTTCGTCATGTGACTTCAAGCCCTCGGTCTCCAAGGTCGATCGGACTTGCTGAGAAAGGAGTACAGATTGTGAAAAGAATATTGAAAAAATGTGCTTATTCAAGTGACAATTTTTTCATAGGACTTCTAAACTACAGAACCACTCCTCAAGAAGATGGCAACACCTCAGCAGAGCTGTTGATGGGCCGGCGACTGCGCACACGGCTTCCAGACTTTAGGCGCACCACGCAAGTACAAGTCCGAAAGCATCAACAAGATTCCTCAAGAGGCACTCTACTTAAACCGCTGTTGCCTGGCCAACATGTACGTGTGCTACAGGACGGCGCCTGGACCCTAAAGGGAAAGATACAAGATGTCGTAGCACCTAGATCATACAAGGTGGTCACTGAAGACAACAGACCGCTACGAAGAAATCGACAACATCTTCTGCCCACACCCGAACGGTACGTTCCTACACGGCCGGACATGGATTCAGCCCGTCACCCAGAAAACGGACATCCAGTTGAACCACCCGCGACTGAAGACTCTTCGCAATCTGTAACCGAAACGGCCTCACCTTCCAAGAAGTGTCTACCTTCATCTGACGATGGGAAGGATTCAGAGCCCTGTCTACGGAGGTCATCCAGGACAAGACGTCCACCGGACAGGCTCGTGTATACATAGTTGTGTTCTTTTAAACTGTCTGCATGTATGAGTTAGTATTAGATGTGTAACAGTTAAACATAAAAAAGAGGGAAGATGTATCTGTATGCTGATAACAGCCCAGCGCGTAGCATATCTAATCTTAACCTTGAGCGACTTCACGTGGTCCTGTTTGTACGTGTCCTCCCCCATTGTGTGTGTGTATATATAAGCTGTGAATAAAGGCGCAACCGTTGTTGCTGTTTTGCTGGCACTTCGTGCGTCGTGCTTCCGACGGATACAGAATGGACCACTGAAAGGATTGGACGTCTGACGGCCTCAAATTTTAGGAGCCTCCTGCATTGCTTGAAGCCGGCTACGTAAAGACCATTTTATATGGGAGAAAGCCAGAAGTGCTCAAGCCAGGCGACCCAAGGCTCTATGGCATCCAGAATGAAGATTCTGCTGTCGACCAGTACGTTGAAATAATGAGACTGTACGAGAAAGATATAGCTGCGAAAAAGACTTGGCTACATGCCCATAGAGTGCACTCCTTCATTGCCGCTTCCCCGGATAGCATCGTGAAGGATGGAAATGAAGTAGTGCTGCTGGAAGTAAAGTGCCCTGCTTCGAAAGCTGGACGACGAGTAAAGGATGCGTTAAGTGACAAGACGTTTTGTGGTTGGTGGGAATGTGTGTTTAAAACGTTCTCACCCATATTATTACCAAGTCCAAGGTTAGCTATGCGTGACAAATGCACCATGGTGCGACTTTGTAATCTGGAGAAATCACCCAGAGCTGCAGCATTCGATCTCGGTGGAAAGCGTTTATTTTGATAAAGAAATGTGGACAGAGATCCATCAGGGCCTGGTATATTTCTACAAGGTAGCAGTCATACTCGAGCTCTTAACGCGACGCATTAGACGATTAGGCTTTCTGTACACAACAGGGGTAGGGTACGTGCCCTTTCAGCGATACAAGAATGGTTTTTACGTGGTTGACAAGCAGAAAGAACCCATGAGGCTGAAGATGAGACGACTAAAACTAGGCAGCTAAGAACAACACGTCGTGCATTTGTACATAATGTATATATTTCTTATTATCTGGTAATAAAGACAACGACAACAGGAGGGATGTGGAAGCACCTGTTGCCAACCACAAGTGCTGGCATTACCTTTTGTCTGTCTGCATTTCATTACGGCCATTATTTAACAGTGGGGTTCTGAAGTTCGACAAGAGAGCGCATGCTTTGACGACCGCATCAGCCAGGTCAAGCATGTTAATTGGAAAAGGTCTGTCGAGAATGTGATATTCCTTAAATCTCCTTATCACTCTTTCTATGTGGACTCTAGCACTCGCTACGTGTCGTGTTCTCTCGACGTCCTTAGCGCTTATCTGTGCCTCAATAGGGATACGAAACGGAGGCATGTACAGATGAACACCTAGGGGCAAAATATCATACACCTTGAATCCTTTGTCGACCATAACACCGTCACCTGGTTCTAAAAGATCAAGCACAGCTTACTGCTGCACGATGGCCCAATCGGTCTTTCCTCCACCATAGAGTGCTGAGACAAAGCTCACATAACAGTCCGGCGTTGCTCCTACCAGGCACGTCATTGTGTTTGCGTACTTGTAATTAGAAAAGGTTTCCCTCTGGACATGATGACCTGAAGGTATCCGGATCTCTGTGGTGTCAAGTATGATGCGAGTATTTGGATACCGCTTGAAATGTGGAAGAATATGCTTCCACAAGAGACGGAAAACTAGTGAGTGCAACCAGCTCTTTCTGGATTGCAAGGACACACCGTGAGAAGGTGCGACTGAAGGTAGCCATAGAGACTGAAAAGTTCCGCGACACTTCCTTCGTCTGCATACCAGTACGGAGCCGTATCAACACCATAAACATTTGCTCTTCAACACTCTGTGTTCCTCTATCTTCACCCTTGGCAAGGTGTGGATTTCGCTTTACTACAAAGTCCAGAATGTGCCTGAAGATGACTTGTGAGGGCAGGCCAGTATAATACCGCATATCTTCGGTGGTGTGCATGTTATCAAGGATGAGACTGGTTGACTTCAGTTCACCCTCGGCCGTAGACAGCTGGGCCACAAGTTGAGAATTTCTGTGCTTTTCTGCTTTGAAGCGGTCCCAAGCTGTTGAATGTGCTTCCTCAGATGATCGTCAGTCTAGCAACCTTTATCCTCGACGTGTACTGCCCGCTGGTCCTGGCACACAGTCCACAAATGTGTCTCCACCTTCGTTCCGACTTCTGCTGCATCCATGGCTACAGCCGGTGATCTCTGCATGACAGTTGTATCCCTCTGTGGAGCATCGCTCGTGGAAGCACACTGACTCTGTGCAGTGCCTGTACAAGAGAATCACAGTGTGAGGCGCATTCCATGATCAACACTCTCTCAAACGTGCGTCATATGCATTAGAAGGGGTCACAGCTTAGACCGATAAAAGCTCAGGTTCATTGGAGCAATGACTGAGCACTGAATGACTGTGTAAAGATAACGAGGTTTTATCTCCAGAAACATGTCCAGCCTTCGCGTACCTTGTCTCAGTCTTGGGTAAGTTACTTCTGAAAAGTAACTAAGTTACAGTTATAGTTACTTTCTTGGTCGAGTAACTAGTTACAGTTACTGAGAGAAAATTACCTAGCTACATTACAGTTACTTTTTATAAAAATGATGACCATGAGAGGGTGATACAATTGTCAAAAACATACATTTATTTACATTTATCGAAGTGCGATAAAAGTTGTCTTGCACTTAACCAGAAGCAGTATAAGTTAAAGGTACTGTAAAGCCGCACCGATCAAATGTCATTTAGTGTGGCTATTCGGTATTCCAAGCCACCAGGACAAAAACTGCGCAAGTTTCATTCCAATCGACGGTGCAATTAATTAGAATATTATAATTAAAGATTACGGGCAACACTGTACTAGGTATTCGAAATGAATCCGTACTCCTGCCACATACGGCGGCAACCACATTGAATGCGTATAACACTGGGCCCGATATAACAATCCACCACAATCCACCATAAAATCCGCCCCTGCGATCCACACAACGATCCACATCTGAGGATAAACGGATAAGCGAACTGAAATGAAATGCTGAGCCGTTGAAAAAAATGTGTCAGATGTTCAAGAAGCCAGACAGCGTCGGGACTTTGTTTGTTCACAGAGGTTCACAGAGAGAGTTTGTTCGTTCGAAAGAGGCCGCGAGCAGAAGAAGCGCGCAGGCGCAGCAGAGAAGTAGGGAGAGCCTCCATCGAACAGTGGTCAGCACTGGGTTACTTCGCAAAAAACACTGTTAACAGGGGCTTCAGAATGCATAGGTAAACAGGGAAACTAATAACACGGTTACTAAAATAACGAAGTTCCGATGTAATAGTGTGTAATACCAATTTTCAGTGTTGCCCGCTGTAGAGGGGATTGTTTGACACCAGGCGTCGCACCGCTCCACTACGCCGCATTTTTCATGGCAAATTAAAAATATTTATAGCGCGTTGTCGGTCGTATGGTTCCGCATGAGGTATTTAGAAGCAGCAAAGTCTCTAGTCACATCACCGGCATATCATGCTTGTCTACTGCTTTAGAGTACCTTTAATATGCGGTTATGCCATACGGAAAAATACACGTGCATGCAACCTGGCGCATCGCGGTGAAAAAGAAAAGCACGGTGACACGCACGCGCTTCGTACCGTGTAGAGAGAGAGACATACACAAGGACAAGGAACTCGCCTCAAGATGCTTTTTCAGGTTTGAAGTTGACGTCCTGTTTGCCGAATACGTCTTATTCCATAGCGTGCACTTTGCAATTAAATTATTCTCGTCCTTCCATGATAAAAACTCGAAGGTTGCTTCATAGAGCGGCCACGGAAGCTTATGATAGAAACAACCGGAGCAGGATTAGCCATTGCACTGGTCGGAGCGCAAGTGAGCTGACCGAAAAGTTTCTCTTTGTGCATAATCATTCCCTTGTCCATATCCACAGGAGGCAGGATCCCGTGCAAGGGCAGTGACATTATTACTCACATATGACTCACTCCGACCGTTGAGGGTCACTAACTTCAACTAATTTCTGTTCGCAAAGCTGGAGTTCCCTGCTTGGTTAAAGGGACCGAAAAGTGAAAAATAACCCCCATATTTTTGCCCACTGTCGTGCACAACATCGTTGTTTGATAAGACACAGAAAGCATTACTTCTCAATTCGGCATATTTTTTACGTATAAATATTTTGAAGATTGCCGGAACATGGACGGTGCTGCCAGCGAACGGCGAAAAAGAGCAACTTGGGTTTCAGGTCCAGGGCTCCCAGGGATTGGTCAACCCTTACCACGTGAGAGCTAATTTTGTAGAGAACGAAGCTGACGCACATTATCTTACAGCTAAACACTATTTTAAAAATGACGCTCACTTCCATAGCTTTTACGTTAATAAAGCATTCAGCTACTTCGCCGCTACGAGCTACGATCCGCCGCGCCATCTGCAAGGTCGTCTGTGTTATCGCGTTTATTGTTTACGTCGTGGGCGGTCGTGTTGGTCCCGCGAAGAGAAGTGAATGACATGTTCGTGGTTGTTGTGTCAATTATTCGAGAGACCTACATATGAGTGGTGTGGTTTTGGTGTTCGGGGATGCAAAAATCATGTTCGTTCACCATCGGCGGCAGGCGTTTCTACCACAAGATTCAACAGGAGAGTGCGCGAAAACGAATGTGGTTCAAAGCACTCGGCTATTAGATGTAGCAGTCGTGTGGTATGTGCTGAGCTCATGACTACGCAGATGCCGTAGAAGGCGAATTGCGAAGACGTCCGAAGCACACTAATGCTCAGTACCCAGTGATTTTGCTTCACCGAGGTGACGAGTTCAACACAACGTCTTAGGTATGTACAGGCGTCACACATGTATAAATTATAATATAGCGACGACGTATTCCATTTCACTTATGTTATCCTACTAGTTCCGTACTCAACTTTGTCAACATCAACAAATTTAATTTTAGGGGCCTTCCAGTGTTGAAGTGGCGCAAGACTGCTTCGTATGTGTAATCCAGGCACTCAAGTTGACATGACAGAAATAACTGAAAGCAGGTATGCAAAGTCCACAGATGGAAGCACTAGATTTGTTACGTGTTGCAGACTTTGTGACATTTTTTTTTTTGTAGTCTTTGGACAGGTGCAGAACATTAGTATGACGTCAACAAGCGGAGAAGAAACCGATGAGAACTACTAGCTTGTTTGAAGGGTACAAGAATAGTTCCTGTTGAGATGGAGTTATGACTTTATGACTAAGGAACACTAATTAATTTTCTAGAGATGCATCCTCTACACTTGAATACCCAGTGCAACAGCAAACGTTCGTTGTCTTTGAAGCCGCAACTACTGGAATTGTTCAATGTGTGTCAGAGCTGCAGTGAGCCATGCAAGGTTACCACATCATATTGGTCCCAAAATTTGCAGAGTTCCCCTATATCAGGCGGTCATTTCTCTTTATTGCTCTTCCGATCTTACCTTCTCAGAAATGAATATGGTTCACCATACACTGCATGGACACTGCCTTTCTCTGCTCTTGCTTTCGGTTTCTTATTCTGTTGATTAAATCTTCACTTGAGTTTGCAGCCATTACGCTGTCTACTGTGTTTGCCCCTCATCTATATTGATGTGCTCTAACGGTATAGCACATCAACATCCCAACAACCTTCCAAACAAGCTTGCCTAGTCCTACTTTTGGGTGGAAACTACACGATGTGGTAACATCCACATATATAAAGTTTTAGTCGACGAAGATTTGCTGTTTTTGTACAACCTTCATTCTACATTTCTTTTTAGCATTTCTTCACTTAGCATGCCTGAAGAAATGTTCTGATCTTCATCAAGATGATAGGCCATTGTTTGATCTGCAGCATCATCTTTCCTGTAATCTTTTCACCAACAGAGAATACAAAAGTGAACAAATGGTAAAATATAACTAGCTTGTTAAATTCAAAAGGGAAAGACGAAACTGTTTATACTTCTCTTGCTTATTTTGTTGTAGGTTTTACAACTGTACGTTCAAGTACGTCAAAACATCAGAGGGCAGGAAGTCCTACTCTATTTCCTAAATCCCTGGACAATAAAAAAGAAAGATATAGTTTGAATTGGGACAAAACGTTGCTTCTGCTCTTATATTATATTTCAATTAAATGTTACGATGCATTTGTAGTGTACACTGAAGCCAGTTTCAATTTGCAGGGCTGTCAAAAGTACTTTACAAAAGTACATCTCAATTACAGTAACAGAGACCTTATGCAATAAATTATTTAGCCATTTTGGAGTACTATGCACACCAATGGTGCATTGTTAACTTTGAACCCAGATCAAGGGTTAATAATAGTTGAAGTCAGCCCTCAAGTCCTTCTTTACAAATGTTAGTTGGCGACGTGATAATGAATCAGTTACAAGTACTCCGTTTAGCAAAACAGAGTTGATTAAGTGTTAAATCCCAATCTTGGTTCAATTATTAGTTGACATTTGGAAACGTGGTCACTAAGAAGTATACTAAAAGGTTATGAACACAATTCAGCTGAATGACACTGATGAAAATTGTCTTACTTACTCCTCACATACACAAGTGAGACATGAGTATAACCTACAAATACATCTATGCCCACAGGTTACTTAACCCTCCAGGTACAAACTAGTAATTATAATATGCTGTGACAGCAAAGAAAAAGCAATGAGAAAAACTTGCAGCAAACAAGAAATGAAAATGTGCAGACAACAACAACAACTTTTTTTTCGACCATGGAGAGTGGGGAGCTTCATCGCCACCGGCGATACTCTACCCCATTGCTGGATGGAATGGGGGGAATAAAATAACGAGCCCCTTCACAATGACGATCGTTGTCCGATGGTGTCCAGAAATTTCAGATGCTGACAACATTTCTACAGGTCAGCGCACTGATGGGAAAGCATCCCTAATAGCATGCATGACGCAGATCGAGATCCAGTGGAGTATTTTCTTTCGTATTTTCACGGAGCACCCCATATCCTTGTGAATCGCCAACGGGTGGTAAAACGGAATTTCCTGCAGGAATAAGGGTTTTCCGTCCAGTTTGCCGTTCAAGTAGCGCGTAAAGACCACATGGCGCTGCCGTGTACGTTGCCATGCTCTTCGGTTTCTCGGATGTATGTAAAAGACACTGGCAGTACTTCGGTGTCAAGGCACAGTATTTCGAAATATTCGTTAGTTCTGATGCAATCGTCTGTCTGCTTTTCACACGCATTCTCTACCTCTCGGCAGCAAAAACCGTAGTATCCATCCGTAGTATCCGTCGGTTTGCATTTCACACATGAACACCTGCACGACGAAAAACCAGCGCTGGTTTCGGCTTAAACAAGGGCTTCCTTCTGATACATGGAAATTTCACAAAGCAGTCCATGTTCACGGCACGGTGAGCTACTCCTGAGGGCGAGTGTGACTCCGATTAATCTCTGGACGAGGAACCTTCTGCTGCGAAGAACACACTTTCCAGCACGCTAACGCACGAACAACAGTTCTGTGTGAGTGACAGTTCTCGAATGCGGAATTCCAGCGCACTTATGTCCAAGAGGCTCGACATTCTCGACGTAGAAAGCGGTCACAAATGCCCACTGCCATTTTCGTTTTCGCCGGATTAGCGCCCGGAAGTGCGCGTATTACACGCGTCCTCGACAGATGGCGCGGGGTCATGCCATTGTTGACAGACTGCTCGGTTTCCTACTAGGTCCCTGGACATGCGATTATGGAAAATTCGATTACAGAAAAACTACAGCGATTTCAGCGGAGTTCTTTGACATTTGAACTTTTGAAGGTTCAAGCTTTTCGCTGAACATAAAGTTTCGATAGGTTTATATTCACTTTTCGGTCCCTTCAAGAGCCCAATGCACGGGGCACATACCGATTACGGATAAAAGGAAGGAAGACACTGTTAAGGGGAAGTGTAACTAGTTATCCCCAAAAGTAACTAGTTACAGTTACAAGTTAAAAGTAACTTAGTTACTACCCAAGACTGCCTTGTCTGTTTTTCAGCCTCTCGAAGCGTGCAAGCGCACCAGTAGTATAGAGATAGACTGCATAATATTCGAGCGGCATAAGAACCGAGCGCTATAACGACATCCTTTTTCTAATCCAAGATGGCCGATTCTAAGCCAACACAATCCAGTTCTAAGCCAACACAAGCCAAATCCAAAGCCATCTGATTGGCCGCCATTAGCTCCGCCAACTTCACGTTGATTGGCCCATGCTAAGCCTACTGATCTTTGAAAGGCTGACCGTAGCTCCGCTCCTTCACGCTAATTAGTTGGCTTGGCTTCGCCCACTTCACGCTGATTGGCCCATGCTAAGCCTACTGAGCGTTGATTGGTTTACCGTAGCTCCACCCCTTTATGCTAATTACTTGGCTCCGCCCCACTTCACGTTGATTGGTCCACGCTAAACCTACTGATCGCGTTGATTGGTTCACCATAGCTCCGCCCCTTTTATGTTCATTACTTGACTCCATCCCCACTTCACGCTGATTGGTGCACGCACGCCGTGCTAATTAACCGGCTTCGCTGATTGGTCCTACTGTCCAGGCGCGGCCCCGGCTGCAGCGGCCACGCTGCGGCTTTATCTCAGATGTTCGAACTTACCCATGCCGATTGGCCCGGGCTAGCGGGTGGCCTACTGAACATAGCCTTCACCGGCGCCCGCCAGATGGCAGCTGCCCCGCTGCGGCTTTATCTCAGATGTTCAAACTTACCTTGTCGTGTGCACCCACTTCATACTGATTGGTCTGATTCAGACGTCTAAGCCTACTGATCACCCTTCCAATGTAAGCCTGCCGATTGGCCCTTTTCTAAGCCCACTGACACCGGACTTTACTGGCTCCGCCCACTTCACGCTGATTGGCCCATTCTAAGCCTATCGATGGCTGGCCCTGATTGGTCCACGCTAAGCCTACTGAACGGTGATTGGCTTACCTGAATTTGTCGCTCCTAAGCAGCTTCAGACAAGACACACGACAATTGTTGATTTCAACCTTTATTTGGTACAACAGCTTCCCGGTCCAGCTGCATCAGAGAGATCATTGGTCCATAATTCTATGTGGACATCTCTCACGCTCAGTCAGCTCCCTCGGTAGATTCCAACTGTTATTGGTTCATCTGACTGCACGTGGCCGCTCAGCCAGCTCCTTATTGGTTCTAGTTGGTCACAGCTCCCTCATAGGCTCCAACCCCGATTGGTCCATCTAACAGCAAGTGGTCACTGCTATTGATCCATTGAACTGCAAGCCACTCATTGGTCACTCACACTCATCTCTAGACGAGATAAATTTAACTGTGGGAGATTGTAACTTTTACCATAGGATAACTTTAGCGGTGGCTGGTAGGCTCCAACTGCTATTGGCCCGTGCTAACCACATGCCTCCACCCTGCTGCTCATTGGTTCACAGCGCGCATGCTCTGACAGCGCCGAAGAAGGTTCCCTACACATTTAATAGAAATTATGCTATTGGTCTAGCTGCGTCATAGGGCACGGCTTGGTTCTGCTGTGGCTGGCCCTGATGCTACTTACTTCGTGGTGCAACTCTTTAATGGCTCCACCCACTTCGCATTGATTGGTCCATTTTAAGCCTACTGACTTCTAAGCCAGTCCACGCTAAGCCTACTGATCACTCTACCTGCGCTCTGATTGGCCGCTACCAATTGGCCCTCGTTCTAAGTCCACTGACACCAGATGGCACAACTCTTCACCAGCTCTGCCTACTTCATGCTGATTGGTCCATTCTAAGCCTACTGACTTCTAAGCCGAACCACGCTAAGCCTACTGATTGTCCCTTCACACCAAAGCCTACCGATGTCTGGCCCTGATTGGTCCACGTTAAGCCTACTGAACAGTGATTGGCTAGCCTGTCGCTCCTAAACCACAATGCAGCAGCTTCAGACAAGACACACGACAATTGTTGATTTCAACCTTTATTTGGTACAACAGCCTGTGGGTAGGTTCAGCTGCATCAGAGAGATCCCGGTCATCTCTTGCGCTCATTGGTCACTCAGCTCCCTCGATAGACACCATATGGCTCATCTAACTGCAAGTGCTCATTGGCCCATCTGACTACAAGCCTCTCATTGGTCACTTATGTCTAGAGCTCCCTAACAGGCTCCAACTGCCCATGCCTCCATCCGCGGCCGCTCAATGGTTCACAATGAAACTTTTTCACATGCTCTGCCCTACACAGACAAGAGTTTGTCCTTGTCCACGTCGCTTGTCTTTGCAAAGATGGGCAGCTGCCATTGCATTGGTGACTGATTTCTATCCAACTGGTTCTAGAGAGCCAGCGTTCTGAAGAGCTTACATGCCGCCGTCTGTTCACATAGACGCAGTTGGAAATGGGGAAAAAATTTTTTTTTCAGGGTACACATCTCAAAACACGCTCCACACAAGTAAAGTTGGCTTCCCCCTGTTGCATGCCTGCGTTAGGTGAAGCCCGTCCCATCTGGCTGCTCACTGGTTCACAATGAAACTTTTTCACATGCTCTGCCCTACACAGACAAGAGATGGCGCCGCTTGTCTTTGCAAAGATGGACAGCTGCTATTGCATTGGTGACTCATTTCTATCCAACTGGTTCTAGAGAACCAGCGTTCTGAACAGCTTACATGCCGCCGTCTGTTCACATAGACGCAGTTGGAAATGGGGGAAAAATTTTTTTTCAGGGTACACATCTCAAAACATGCTCCACACAAGTAAAGTTGGCTTCCCCCTGTTGCATGCCTGCGTTAGGTGAAGCCCGTCCCATCTGGCTGCTCACTGGTTCACAATGAAACTTTTTCACATGCTCTGCCCTACACAGACAAGAGATGGCGCCGCTTGTCTTTGCAAAGATGGACAGCTGCCATTGCATTGGTGACTCATTTCTATCCAACTGGTTCTAGAGAACCAGCGTTCTGAACAGCTTACATGCCGCCGTCTGTTCACATAGACGCAGTTGGAAATGGGGGAAAATTTTTTTTTCAGGGTACACATCTCAAAACATGCTCCACACAAGTAAAGTTGGCTTCCCCCTGTTGCATGCGTGCGTTAGGTCAAGCCCACCCCATGAGAACAAGCTTAGGATCGTTTAGGATGTGTGTGCTTTGCAGTTCAACCTAAAAATTGTTTCAATCAAGCAGAATGGCAAATGATGCAATGGAGCGCGTTCATTCTTGAGAACGAATTTTGTGACAGAACATAAACAAAACATTTCAATGTGCAAAAAGCTCATCGTTATGCTAATCATGGAAGCCAGCACGCGTTCGAAATAAGCAAGAAGAAGCACATGATCGAGAAAACAACGATAGTTGATGCTGTGCAGAGAAGCTGGTTTGAAGGAAAACAACTTGTATGATCAATAAACCCCATAGAGCTTGGGCCTGTTTTTATTTTAGACAGTGCACATTCAACACGCGAAATTAAATAAATCGAGCAGAATGACAATAGCATAGTGGCGCTATGTGGTGAAGCTCAAGACGCACTGACACTCCAACGCTTATTAAACAATGCTATGCACGCACGTACTGAAGCTAAAAAAAGCAGACTCAACCCAAGCTGAGTATGAAGAAACACAATTTCACACTGCTCCCCACAGAATACTCTGTTCAAACATAGCCAGTGTACACGACACAGCTCGCACTCCTGGAAGCACTCTTAGAAATATAAGTCCAAGGCACAACGTCGCACTATGAACGAGTTCACCACGGAAAAAATGCGCGCTCACCTTCGCAGACGGGTCACGAGCACAATGCCGCAATATCTGAAACATGCGGCGCGTGGACAGCTCACGCGACTTTAGCCAGCCCGTGTTTAGGCATATTGCAGTTTGACTTCAACATAAGAAATTAACTAAATCAAGCACAAAGCACAGTGATGCTATGTCGTGACTGACGCTCCAACGCTTATTAAACAATGTTATGCAGTGAAGCTTCGCACGTACTCAATGTTAAAAACGGACACTCAACCCAAAACTGAGTATGAAGAAACACAATTTCAGATTGCTCTCTCCCGCAGAACATCCCGTGCAGTCGCACCTCCGCGTTCCTTCTCTATACTGGAAGCAGCAATATTAAGATCGTCGCATTATGAAGAAGTTGAACTCATCAAAAAAATTGGCTCACCTCATCACACCGGTATGACGCACGTAGATTCTTGTCGCGCAACGCGCTACAGCAGGGTAGGGAAACACGGGCGCGTGGACAGCTCACACGATTTCAGCCTGCCCGCGCACACCTCACAACATGCGCCGACACACCAAAATGTCGCGCACCTTCCTGATTCACCCGCATGTCGCCAACTTACCGTGCCAGCCGCACGGAAAACTCGATAGCCGAAACACAGGCGCGTAACACACCCCTCCGGTTGGGACCATCTCTTTTATATCAGTGCTCGCTCGTTTCCGCAAGGTTGGAAGTCCGAGAAATTGGGTCACCTTGAAGATGTGTTGGAGCCATCTGTTTTATATCAAAAACGCACTTCCACCCGTCATGGCCAAACTCTGCGGCGGACCCTAGCGGAAAAAAATGTTGCGTCAAGGTGATGTAAATAGACCTTCTCCGAGAAACTGGGTCACCTCGTAAATCATGTTTTCCGAGGCCGCGCGTATTAAAACCAGTGATCACACCACGCTATGCGAAGAAAAAAAATATCACTATGCGCCCACCTGCTCATTGCCGAAACAAGCTTTCTGTAATCGAGAACAAGGGGTTCGCTTATGCAGTTTCCAATAAGTTCCAAATGTCCTTCGCAGCTAACGGGTCCTCATCGCGGGCGCGATTGTGTAAACAAAATCGCGCCACCCTCCAAGGGCGCATTTGAGTTCCGTCCGTCGGTCGACTCTGGGTCAAGCGCACAACGTGGAAGATGAGGAAAGTTCTCATTTTCAGTTCATTCGGCAGTGAAATAAAAGTATTTCCTGTTTTTAGGGGGGGAAATTCTGTGTTGTGTGATGGAGAAGCTATACAGATAGGTGATAAGGAGAAGGATTATATAGCACGTACTCATCGACTAAGCGAGTATATAGTTTGTGGAGAGCGCCACGCTATTTTAAAGCCATTTTATATCATATCCCAAACGTTCTGCGCTATCAAACAGCATTATGGAAAGAAGAAAACCGTTTCACGCATCACGGTGCGTGCGCGTTTCAGCGTGCTCAAACAAGTTCTGGCTATTAGTAAAAGAAGTAGTTTTGGGTTCCCAGGCGGGTTCTGCATGGTGTTTCCAGCGCATCAGGCGATGTTCTACAACATTGTCGCTGCGCGATCAAACAAGTCCGGCTCCCACGCGCGTGCCATATCATAACTTGTTTCAGCGTGCTCAAACAGGTTCTGGCTTTTGTGGTGGGACTCGTATGATGGTGCAGATTTGTAAGAAACACTGAAGAGATTCAAGGCACCACGCTACGGAAATCGACAGCCGAATTACAAAAGCGATATTGCGATTTTATCCTCGCTGTCTAATCAAAAGCACTATTTTCAGCAGGGCGAACGGTCCTCGATGTTTTGACGGCGTTTTTCGGTTGGATTCCGGAAGATGCAGTACCGCGGAGTCTCTATGAAGCTTTCATCGGGAAACGATTCACCACCATCGAGAGGGTAGACGATGCTGTGGACGAGATCCTACGAGTATACCACGAAATTGGGCTAGAAAGAGGAGATGCGAACCTATTCATGATATCACACGATCTCGGCGAAGTCCTAAAGAGATACGGCTACAGAGACATCGCGGGCATAGATATTCCTCAAGCTCTCCATCTGCTGCACGTCTTAGTTTACCTCTGGAATGAATGCTGTCGTATCATGTACGAACCGGGTGGCTGCCCCCTAAAGATCGAGTGAAACTGCTGTGTAATCCTCACGTAAAATAAAGCTCTTTCTTCCACACAAAAGATTTTTGAATGCATGAACAGACGGTTTCGAACGTCCAGCCTACCTCATTCGACGCATTTTTTTGAAATTGCCACGCGGGCGTTTGACATCGCGTATCTTTATAACCACACATGGAGTAACCCTAAAACAAAGTATGGGGAATAAGGTACTTTCGAAGCCTGATGTGAGAAAATACTCTCCCTCTATATCTGTAAATAGGCAACAGGCTGTGCAATTCCAGCTCCCACCGCACACCATTCGGGATAGCACATCGACACAGCATGGTGTTTGATAGAAGAAGGGGTAAATCGATTTCTTGCCCTCTCTTCACAGAAATGACGAAAATCACATTTTCTGTAGGACGCGCGGTCCTCGATGTTGTAACAACCTTCTTGCAATGGATACCTGAACAGGAAGTGCCGGAAGGAATATATGAAGCTTACATCAACAAAAGATTCAGCGCAGATGACAGGGTAGACAGCGCCGTGGACAAGATCTTACGCATGTACTACGTAATCGAGCGAAAGCAAGGAGTCTCATTTCTATTCAAGATATCACGTAATCTCGATGAAGTCCTAAGGAGGTCGAGCTACGAAAACATTGTACCTGTAGATATTCTTCAAGCTCTCCTTCTGCTACGCATGCTGGTCTATCGGTGGAATCAGAGTGAAACAGCAGTGGGCAAATAAACGTTTCTTTTCGTAAAAAATCTATGGATGATCTCAATCTACGTAAACAATAAAGATTTCGCGCTGCCACTACATATCTCCTCAATGTGGGCAATACGCCGCGTAGTTCGCGTTCGCGAGTTGGATTTGCTTTACATCATAAGAATATAGTGGTTGCTTCATTCCCGCATTTATTTCGTGCGAACTTTATGTCACAAACAATAAAGATTATGAAGAAATTGTTTACAGTAAACACGGTATTCACAACACTTTAGCGAGGACGTCTTCTAACGTGGAGACAACACGTTCCTTTCCCTCGACGACGGTAATGTCCAAGCTCGTGTGGTTCTTTTTCCAGTAGTCACGCACCACGGGGATGGAAAACCCGACATTTATGATTGTCTCGCTGATGGGTTCTCCGTTTCTATATCGCTCCAACAGTTCCAACTTGTATCTCACAAACTGTCTTATTTTATGAGTACTCCGCACGGGAATAGCTCTCAAAATGTCGCTAAAATCACTCTTTCTCCGTGTCCATTTAAAAAGTTGTGTAGGCATTGTAAATCTGCCAGCATGCGTTTGCATACGAACTGATCCATCTCACACGACACACTGGGCCTTCGCACTTTTGCGGTTGTCAAGTCGGTGCTCATCACTTTTCACCTGTCGGAGGATCATCCTCTTGAATCTCTTCAGTGTTTCTTACAAATCTGCACCATCATACGAGTCCCACCACAAAAGCCAGAACTTGTTTGAGCACGCTGAAACAAGTTGTGATATGGCACGCGCGTGGGAGCGGGACTTGTTTGATCGCGCAGAACAGTTTACGTTGTTGTAGAACATCGCCTGATGCGCTGGAAACACCATGCAGAACCCGCCTGGGAACCCAAAACTACTTCTTTTACTAATAGCCAGAACTTGTTTGAGCACGCTGAAACGCGCACGCACCGTGATGCGTGAAACGGTTTTCTTCTTTCCATAATGCTGTTTGATCGCGCAGAACGTTTGGGATATGATATAAAATGGCTTTAAAATAGCGTGGCGCTCTCCACAAACTATATACTCGCTTAGTCGATGAGTACGTGCTATATAATCCTTCTCCTTATCACCTATCTGTATAGCTTCTCCATCACACAACACATAATTTCCCCCCCTAAAAACAGGAAATACTTTTATGAAAATGAGAACTTTCCTCATCTTCCACGTTGTCCGCTTGACCCAGAGTCGACCGACGGACGGAACTCAAATGCGCCCTTGGAGGGTGGCGCGATTTTGTTTACACAATCGCGCCCGCGATGCGCGCCCGTTAGCTGCGAAGGGCATTTGGAACTTATTGGAAACTGCATAAGCGAACCCCTTGTTCTCGATTACAGAAAGCTTGTTTCGGCAATGAGCAGGTGGGCGCATAGTGATATTTTTTTTCTTCGCATAGCGTGGTGTGATCACTGGTTTTAATACGCGCGGCCTCGGAAAACATGATTTACGAGGTGACCCAGTTTCTCGGAGAAGGTCTATTTACATCACCTTGACGCAACATTTTTTTTCCGCTAGGGTCCGCCGCAGAGTTTGGCCATGACGGGTGGAAGTGCGTTTTTGATATAAAACAGATGGCTCCAATACATCTTCAAGGTGACCCAATTTCTCGGACTTCCAACCTTGCGGAAACGAGCGAGCACTGATATAAAAGAGATGGTCCCAACCGGAGGGGTGTGTTACGCGCCTGTGTTTCGGCTATCGAGTTTTCCGTGCGGCTGGCACGGTAAGTTGGCGACATGCGGGTGAACCAGGAAGGTGCGCGACATTTTGGTGTGTCGGCGCATGTTGTGAGGTGTGCGCGGGCAGGCTGAAATCGTGTGAGCTGTCCACGCGCCCGTGTTTCCCTACCCTGCTGTAGCGCGTCGCGCGACAAGAATCTACGTGCGTCATACCGGTGTGATGAGGTGAGCCAATTTTTTTGACGAGATCAACTTGTTCATAGTGCGACGATCTTAATATTGCTAGAAGGAACGCGGAGGTGCGACTGCACGGGATGTTCTGCGGGAGAGAGCAATCTGAAATTGTGTTTCTTCATACTCAGTTTTGGGTTGAGTGTCCGTTTTTAACATTGAGTACGTGCGAAGCTTCACTGCATAACATTGTTTAATAAGCGTTGGAGCGTCAGTCACAACATAGCATCACTGTGCTTTGTGCTTGATTTAGTTAATTTCTTATGTTGAAGTCTAAAACTGCAATATGCCTAAACACGGGCTGGCTAAAGTCGCGTGAGCTGTCCACGCGCCGCATGTTTCAGATATTGCGGCATGGTGCTCGTGACCCGTCTGCGAAGGTGAGCGCGCATTTTTTCCGTGGTGAACTCGTTCATAGTGCGACGTTGTGCCTTGGACTTATATTTCTAAGAGTGCTTCCAGGAGTGCGAGCTGTGTCGTGTACACTGGCTATGTTTGAACAGAGTATTCTGTGGGGAGCAGTGTGAAATTGTATTTCTTCATACTCAGCTTGGGTTGAGTCTGCTTTTTTTAGCTTCAGTACGTGCGTGCATAGCATTGTTTAATAAGCGTTGGAGTGTCAGTGCGTCTTGAGCTTCACCACATAGCGCCACTATGCTATTGTCATTCTGCTCGATTTATTTAATTTCGCGTGTTGAATGCGCACTGTCTAAAATAAAAACAGGCCCAAGCTCTATGGGGTTTATTGATCATACAAGCTGTTTTTCCCTCAAACCAGCTTCTCTGCACAGCATCAACTATCGTTGTTTTCTCGATCATGTGCTTCTTCTTGCTTATTTCGAACGCGTGCTGGCTTCCCTGATTAGCATAACGATGAGCTTTTTGCACATTGAAATGTTTTGTTTATGTTCTGTCACAAAATTCGTTCTCAAGAATGAACGCGCTCCATTGCATCATTTGCCATTCTGCTTGATTGAAACAATTTTTAGGTTGAACTGCAAAGCACACACATCCTAAACGATCCTAAGCTTGTTCTCATGGGGTGGGCTTGACCTAACGCACGCATGCAACAGGGGGAAGCCAACTTTACTTGTGTGGAGCATGTTTTGAGATGTGTACCCTGAAAAAAAATTTTTCCCCCATTTCCAACTGCGTCTATGTGAACAGACGGCGGCATGTAAGCTGTTCAGAACGCTGGCTCTCTAGAACCAGTTGGATAGAAATGAGTCACCAATGCAATGGCAGCTGTCCATCTTTGCAAAGACAAGCGGCGCCATCTCTTGTCTGTGTAGGGCAGAGCATGTGAAAAAGTTTCATTGTGAACCAGTGAGCAGCCAGATGGGACGGGCTTCACCTAACGCAGGCATGCAACAGGGGGAAGCCAACTTTACTTGTGTGGAGCATGTTTTGAGATGTGTACCCTGAAAAAAAATTTTTCCCCCATTTCCAACTGCGTCTATGTGAACAGACGGCGGCATGTAAGCTGTTCAGAACGCTGGCTCTCTAGAACCAGTTGGATAGAAATGAGTCACCAATGCAATGGCAGCTGTCCATCTTTGCAAAGACAAGCGGCGCCATCTCTTGTCTGTGTAGGGCAGAGCATGTGAAAAAGTTTCATTGTGAACCAGTGAGCAGCCAGATGGGACGGGCTTCACCTAACGCAGGCATGCAACAGGGGGAAGCCAACTTTACTTGTGTGGAGCATGTTTTGAGATGTGTACCCTGAAAAAAAATTTTCCCCCCATTTCCAACTGCGTCTATGTGAACAGACGGCGGCATGTAAGCTGTTCAGAACGCTGGTTCTCTAGAACCAGTTGGATAGAAATGAGTCACCAATGCAATGGCAGCTGTCCATCTTTGCAAAGACAAGCGGCGCCATCTCTTGTCTGTGTAGGGCAGAGCATGTGAAAAAGTTTCATTGTGAACCAGTGAGCAGCCAGATGGGACGGGCTTCACCTAACGCAGGCATGCAACAGGGGGAAGCCAACTTTACTTGTGTGGAGCATGTTTTGAGATGTGTACCCTGAAAAAAAATGTTTCCCCCATTTCCAACTGCGTCTATGTGAACAGACGGCGGCATGTAAGCTGTTCAGAACGCTGGCTCTCTAGAACCAGTTGGATAGAAATGAGTCACCAATGCAATGGCAGCTGTCCATCTTTGCAAAGACAAGCGGCGCCATCTCTTGTCTGTGTAGGGCAGAGCATGTGAAAAAGCTTCATTGTGAACCAGTGAGCAGCCAGATGGGACGGGCTTCACCTAACGCAGGCATGCAACAGGGGGAAGCCAACTTTACTTGTGTGGAGCATGTTTTGAGATGTGTACCCTGAAAAAAAATTTTTCCCCCATTTCCAACTGCGTCTATGTGAACAGACGGCGGCATGTAAGCTGTTCAGAACGCTGGTTCTCTAGAACCAGTTGGATAGAAATGAGTCACCAATGCAATGGCAGCTGTCCATCTTTGCAAAGACAAGCGGCGCCATCTCTTGTCTGTGTAGGGCAGAGCATGTGAAAAAGCTTCATTGTGAACCAGTGAGCAGCCAGATGGGACGGGCTTCACCTAACGCAGGCATGCAACAGGGGGAAGCCAACTTTACTTGTGTGGAGCATGTTTTGAGATGTGTACCCTGAAAAAAAATTTTTCCCCCATTTCCAACTGCGTCTATGTGAACAGACGGCGGCATGTAAGCTGTTCAGAACGCTGGCTCTCTAGAACCAGTTGGATAGAAATGAGTCACCAATGCAATGGCAGCTGTCCATCTTTGCAAAGACAAGCGGCGCCATCTCTTGTCTGTGTAGGGCAGAGCATGTGAAAAAGCTTCATTGTGAACCAGTGAGCAGCCAGATGGGACGGGCTTCACCTAACGCAGGCATGCAACAGGGGGAAGCCAACTTTACTTGTGTGGAGCATGTTTTGAGATGTGTACCCTGAAAAAAAATTTTTCCCCCATTTCCAACTGCGTCTATGTGAACAGACGGCGGCATGTAAGCTGTTCAGAACGCTGGCTCTCTAGAACCAGTTGGATAGAAATGAGTCACCAATGCAATGGCAGCTGTCCATCTTTGCAAAGACAAGCGGCGCCATCTCTTGTCTGTGTAGGGCAGAGCATGTGAAAAAGCTTCATTGTGAACCAGTGAGCAGCCAGATGGGACGGGCTTCACCTAACGCAGGCATGCAACAGGGGGAAGCCAACTTTACTTGTGTGGAGCATGTTTTGAGATGTGTACCCTGAAAAAAAATTTTTCCCCCATTTCCAACTGCGTCTATGTGAACAGACGGCGGCATGTAAGCTGTTCAGAACGCTGGCTCTCTAGAACCAGTTGGATAGAAATGAGTCACCAATGCAATGGCAGCTGTCCATCTTTGCAAAGACAAGCGGCGCCATCTCTTGTCTGTGTAGGGCAGAGCATGTGAAAAAGCTTCATTGTGAACCAGTGAGCAGCCAGATGGGACGGGCTTCACCTAACGCAGGCATGCAACAGGGGGAAGCCAACTTTACTTGTGTGGAGCATGTTTTGAGATGTGTACCCTGAAAAAAAATTTTTCCCCCATTTCCAACTGCGTCTATGTGAACAGACGGCGGCATGTAAGCTGTTCAGAACGCTGGCTCTCTAGAACCAGTTGGATAGAAATGAGTCACCAATGCAATGGCAGCTGTCCATCTTTGCAAAGACAAGCGGCGCCATCTCTTGTCTGTGTAGGGCAGAGCATGTGAAAAAGTTTCATTGTGAACCAGTGAGCAGCCAGATGGGACGGGCTTCACCTAACGCAGGCATGCAACAGGGGGAAGCCAACTTTACTTGTGTGGAGCATGTTTTGAGATGTGTACCCTGAAAAAAAATTTTTCCCCCATTTCCAACTGCGTCTATGTGAACAGACGGCGGCATGTAAGCTGTTCAGAACGCTGGCTCTCTAGAACCAGTTGGATAGAAATGAGTCACCAATGCAATGGCAGCTGTCCATCTTTGCAAAGACAAGCGGCGCCATCTCTTGTCTGTGTAGGGCAGAGCATGTGAAAAAGTTTCATTGTGAACCAGTGAGCAGCCAGATGGGACGGGCTTCACCTAACGCAGGCATGCAACAGGGGGAAGCCAACTTTACTTGTGTGGAGCATGTTTTGAGATGTGTACCCTGAAAAAAAATTTTTCCCCCATTTCCAACTGCGTCTATGTGAACAGACGGCGGCATGTAAGCTGTTCAGAACGCTGGCTCTCTAGAACCAGTTGGATAGAAATGAGTCACCAATGCAATGGCAGCTGTCCATCTTTGCAAAGACAAGCGGCGCCATCTCTTGTCTGTGTAGGGCAGAGCATGTGAAAAAGTTTCATTGTGAACCAGTGAGCAGCCAGATGGGACGGGCTTCACCTAACGCAGGCATGCAACAGGGGGAAGCCAACTTTACTTGTGTGGAGCATGTTTTGAGATGTGTACCCTGAAAAAAAATTTTTCCCCCATTTCCAACTGCGTCTATGTGAACAGACGGCGGCATGTAAGCTGTTCAGAACGCTGGCTCTCTAGAACCAGTTGGATAGAAATGAGTCACCAATGCAATGGCAGCTGTCCATCTTTGCAAAGACAAGCGGCGCCATCTCTTGTCTGTGTAGGGCAGAGCATGTGAAAAAGTTTCATTGTGAACCAGTGAGCAGCCAGATGGGACGGGCTTCACCTAACGCAGGCATGCAACAGGGGGAAGCCAACTTTACTTGTGTGGAGCATGTTTTGAGATGTGTACCCTGAAAAAAAATTTTCCCCCATTTCCAACTGCGTCTATGTGAACAGACGGCGGCATGTAAGCTGTTCAGAACGCTGGCTCTCTAGAACCAGTTGGATAGAAATGAGTCACCAATGCAATGGCAGCTGTCCATCTTTGCAAAGACAAGCGGCGCCATCTCTTGTCTGTGTAGGGCAGAGCATGTGAAAAAGTTTCATTGTGAACCAGTGAGCAGCCAGATGGGACGGGCTTCACCTAACGCAGGCATGCAACAGGGGGAAGCCAACTTTACTTGTGTGGAGCATGTTTTGAGATGTGTACCCTGAAAAAAAATTTTTCCCCCATTTCCAACTGCGTCTATGTGAACAGACGGCGGCATGTAAGCTGTTCAGAACGCTGGCTCTCTAGAACCAGTTGGATAGAAATGAGTCACCAATGCAATGGCAGCTGTCCATCTTTGCAAAGACAAGCGGCGCCATCTCTTGTCTGTGTAGGGCAGAGCATGTGAAAAAGTTTCATTGTGAACCAGTGAGCAGCCAGATGGGACGGGCTTCACCTAACGCAGGCATGCAACAGGGGGAAGCCAACTTTACTTGTGTGGAGCATGTTTTGAGATGTGTACCCTGAAAAAAAATTTTCCCCCATTTCCAACTGCGTCTATGTGAACAGACGGCGGCATGTAAGCTGTTCAGAACGCTGGCTCTCTAGAACCAGTTGGATAGAAATGAGTCACCAATGCAATGGCAGCTGTCCATCTTTGCAAAGACAAGCGGCGCCATCTCTTGTCTGTGTAGGGCAGAGCATGTGAAAAAGTTTCATTGTGAACCAGTGAGCAGCCAGATGGGACGGGCTTCACCTAACGCAGGCATGCAACAGGGGGAAGCCAACTTTACTTGTGTGGAGCATGTTTTGAGATGTGTACCCTGAAAAAAAATTTTTCCCCCATTTCCAACTGCGTCTATGTGAACAGACGGCGGCATGTAAGCTGTTCAGAACGCTGGCTCTCTAGAACCAGTTGGATAGAAATGAGTCACCAATGCAATGGCAGCTGTCCATCTTTGCAAAGACAAGCGGCGCCATCTCTTGTCTGTGTAGGGCAGAGCATGTGAAAAAGTTTCATTGTGAACCAGTGAGCAGCCAGATGGGACGGGCTTCACCTAACGCAGGCATGCAACAGGGGGAAGCCAACTTTACTTGTGTGGAGCATGTTTTGAGATGTGTACCCTGAAAAAAAATTTTTCCCCCATTTCCAACTGCGTCTATGTGAACAGACGGCGGCATGTAAGCTGTTCAGAACGCTGGCTCTCTAGAACCAGTTGGATAGAAATGAGTCACCAATGCAATGGCAGCTGTCCATCTTTGCAAAGACAAGCGGCGCCATCTCTTGTCTGTGTAGGGCAGAGCATGTGAAAAAGTTTCATTGTGAACCAGTGAGCAGCCAGATGGGACGGGCTTCACCTAACGCAGGCATGCAACAGGGGGAAGCCAACTTTACTTGTGTGGAGCATGTTTTGAGATGTGTACCCTGAAAAAAAATTTTCCCCCCATTTCCAACTGCGTCTATGTGAACAGACGGCGGCATGTAAGCTGTTCAGAACGCTGGCTCTCTAGAACCAGTTGGATAGAAATGAGTCACCAATGCAATGGCAGCTGTCCATCTTTGCAAAGACAAGCGGCGCCATCTCTTGTCTGTGTAGGGCAGAGCATGTGAAAAAGTTTCATTGTGAACCAGTGAGCAGCCAGATGGGACGGGCTTCACCTAACGCAGGCATGCAACAGGGGGAAGCCAACTTTACTTGTGTGGAGCATGTTTTGAGATGTGTACCCTGAAAAAAAATTTTTCCCCCATTTCCAACTGCGTCTATGTGAACAGACGGCGGCATGTAAGCTGTTCAGAACGCTGGCTCTCTAGAACCAGTTGGATAGAAATGAGTCACCAATGCAATGGCAGCTGTCCATCTTTGCAAAGACAAGCGGCGCCATCTCTTGTCTGTGTAGGGCAGAGCATGTGAAAAAGTTTCATTGTGAACCAGTGAGCAGCCAGATGGGACGGGCTTCACCTAACGCAGGCATGCAACAGGGGGAAGCCAACTTTACTTGTGTGGAGCATGTTTTGAGATGTGTACCCTGAAAAAAAATTTTTCCCCCATTTCCAACTGCGTCTATGTGAACAGACGGCGGCATGTAAGCTGTTCAGAACGCTGGCTCTCTAGAACCAGTTGGATAGAAATGAGTCACCAATGCAATGGCAGCTGTCCATCTTTGCAAAGACAAGCGGCGCCATCTCTTGTCTGTGTAGGGCAGAGCATGTGAAAAAGTTTCATTGTGAACCAGTGAGCAGCCAGATGGGACGGGCTTCACCTAACGCAGGCATGCAACAGGGGGAAGCCAACTTTACTTGTGTGGAGCATGTTTTGAGATGTGTACCCTGAAAAAAATTTTTCCCCCATTTCCAACTGCGTCTATGTGAACAGACGGCGGCATGTAAGCTGTTCAGAACGCTGGCTCTCTAGAACCAGTTGGATAGAAATGAGTCACCAATGCAATGGCAGCTGTCCATCTTTGCAAAGACAAGCGGCGCCATCTCTTGTCTGTGTAGGGCAGAGCATGTGAAAAAGTTTCATTGTGAACCAGTGAGCAGCCAGATGGGACGGGCTTCACCTAACGCAGGCATGCAACAGGGAGAAGCCAACTTTACTTGTGTGGAGCATGTTTTGAGATGTGTACCCTGAAAAAAAATTTTTCCCCCATTTCCAACTGCGTCTATGTGAACAGACGGCGGCATGTAAGCTGTTCAGAACGCTGGCTCTCTAGAACCAGTTGGATAGAAATGAGTCACCAATGCAATGGCAGCTGTCCATCTTTGCAAAGACAAGCGGCGCCATCTCTTGTCTGTGTAGGGCAGAGCATGTGAAAAAGTTTCATTGTGAACCAGTGAGCAGCCAGATGGGACGGGCTTCACCTAACGCAGGCATGCAACAGGGGGAAGCCAACTTTACTTGTGTGGAGCATGTTTTGAGATGTGTACCCTGAAAAAAAATTTTTCCCCCATTTCCAACTGCGTCTATGTGAACAGACGGCGGCATGTAAGCTGTTCAGAACGCTGGCTCTCTAGAACCAGTTGGATAGAAATGAGTCACCAATGCAATGGCAGCTGTCCATCTTTGCAAAGACAAGCGGCGCCATCTCTTGTCTGTGTAGGGCAGAGCATGTGAAAAAGTTTCATTGTGAACCAGTGAGCAGCCAGATGGGACGGGCTTCACCTAACGCAGGCATGCAACAGGGGGAAGCCAACTTTACTTGTGTGGAGCATGTTTTGAGATGTGTACCCTGAAAAAAAAATTTTCCCCCATTTCCAACTGCGTCTATGTGAACAGACGGCGGCATGTAAGCTGTTCAGAACGCTGGCTCTCTAGAACCAGTTGGATAGAAATGAGTCACCAATGCAATGGCAGCTGTCCATCTTTGCAAAGACAAGCGGCGCCATCTCTTGTCTGTGTAGGGCAGAGCATGTGAAAAAGTTTCATTGTGAACCAGTGAGCAGCCAGATGGGACGGGCTTCACCTAACGCAGGCATGCAACAGGGGGAAGCCAACTTTACTTGTGTGGAGCATGTTTTGAGATGTGTACCCTGAAAAAAAATTTTTCCCCCATTTCCAACTGCGTCTATGTGAACAGACGGCGGCATGTAAGCTGTTCAGAACGCTGGCTCTCTAGAACCAGTTGGATAGAAATGAGTCACCAATGCAATGGCAGCTGTCCATCTTTGCAAAGACAAGCGGCGCCATCTCTTGTCTGTGTAGGGCAGAGCATGTGAAAAAGTTTCATTGTGAACCAGTGAGCAGCCAGATGGGACGGGCTTCACCTAACGCAGGCATGCAACAGGGGGAAGCCAACTTTACTTGTGTGGAGCATGTTTTGAGATGTGTACCCTGAAAAAAAATTTTTCCCCCATTTCCAACTGCGTCTATGTGAACAGACGGCGGCATGTAAGCTGTTCAGAACGCTGGTTCTCTAGAACCAGTTGGATAGAAATGAGTCACCAATGCAATGGCAGCTGTCCATCTTTGCAAAGACAAGCGGCGCCATCTCTTGTCTGTGTAGGGCAGAGCATGCGAAAAAGTTTCATTGTGAACCAGTGAGCAGCCAGATGGGATGGGCTTCACCTAACGCAGGCATGCAACAGGGGGAAGCCAACTTTACTTGTGTGGAGCATGTTTTGAGATGTGTACCCTGAAAAAAACTTTTTCCCCCATTTCCAACTGCGTCTATGTGAACAGACGGCGGCATGTAAGCTGTTCAGAACGCTGGTTCTCTAGAACCAGTTGGATAGAAATGAGTCACCAATGCAATGGCAGCTGTCCATCTTTGCAAAGACAAGCGGCGCCATCTCTTGTCTGTGTAGGGCAGAGCATGTGAAAAAGTTTCATTGTGAACCAGTGAGCAGCCAGATGGGACGGGCTTCACCTAACGCAGGCATGCAACAGGGGGAAGCCAACTTTACTTGTGTGGAGCATGTTTTGAGATGTGTACCCTGAAAAAAAATTTTCCCCCCATTTCCAACTGCGTCTATGTGGACAGACGGCGGCATGTAAGCTGTTCAGAACGCTGGCTCTCTAGAACCAGTTGGATAGAAATGAGTCACCAATGCAATGGCAGCTGTCCATCTTTGCAAAGACAAGCGGCGCCATCTCTTGTCTGTGTAGGGCAGAGCATGTGAAAAAGTTTCATTGTGAACCAGTGAGCAGCCAGATGGGACGGGCTTCACCTAACGCAGGCATGCAACAGGGGAAAGCCAACTTTACTTGTGTGGAGCATGTTTTGAGATGTGTACCCTGAAAAAAAATTTTTCCCCATTTCCAAGTGCGTCTATGTGAACAGACGGCGGCATGTAAGCTGTTCAGAACGCTGGTTCTCTAGAACCAGTTGGATAGAAATCAGTCGCCAATGCAATGGCAGCTGTCCATCTTTGCAAAGACAAGCGGCGCCATCTCTTGTCTGTGTAGGGGAGAGCATGTGAAAAAGTTTCATTGTGAACCATTGAGCGGCCGCGGATGGAGGCATGGGCAGTTCGAGCCTGTTAAGGAGCTCTAGACATAAGTGACCAATGAGAGGCTTGTAGTCAGATGGGCCAATGAGCACTTGCAGTTAGATGAGCCATATGGTGTCTATCGAGGGAGCTGAGTGACCAATGAGCGCAAGAGATGACCGGGATCTCTCTGATGCAGCTGAACCTACCCACAGGCTGTTGTACCAAATAAAGGTTGAAATCAACAGTTGTCGTGTGTCTTGTCTGAAGCTGCTGCATTGTGGTTTAGGAGCGACAGGCTAGCCAATCACTGTTCAGTAGGCTTAACGTGGACCAATCAGGGCCAGACATCGGTAGGCTTTGGTGTGAAGGGACAATCAGTAGGCTTAGCGTGGTTCGGCTTAGAAGTCAGTAGGCTTAGAATGGACCCATCAGCATGAAGTAGGCAGAGCTGGTGAAGAGTTGTGCCATCTGGTGTCAGTGGACTTAGAACGAGGGCCAATTGGTAGCGGCCAATCAGAGCGCTGGTAGAGTGATCAGTAGGCTTAGCGTGGACTGGCTTAGAAGTCAGTAGGCTTAAAATGGACCAATCAATGCGAAGTGGGTGGAGCCATTAAAGAGTTGCACCACGAAGTAAGTGGCATCAGGGCCAGCCACAGCAGAACCAAGCCGTGCCCTATGACGCAGCTGGACCAATAGCATAATTTCTATTAAATGTGTAGGGAACCTTCTTCGGCGCCGTCAGAGCATGCGCGTTGTGAACCAATGGGCAGCAGGGTGGAGGCATGCGGTTAGCACGGGCCAATAGCAGTTGGAGCCTACCAGCCACCGCTAAAGTTATCCTATGGTAAAAGTTACAATCTCCCACAGTTAAATTTATCTCGTCTAGAGATGAGTGTGAGTAACCAATGAGTGGCTTGCAGTTCAATGGATCAATAGCAGTCACCACTTGCTGTTAGATGGACCAATCGGGGTTGGAGGCTATGAGGGAGCTGTGACCAACTAGAACCAATAAGGAGCCGGCTGAGCGGCCACGTGCAGTCAGATGAACCAATAACAGTTGGAATCTACCGAGGGAGCTGACTGAGCGTGAGAGATGTCCACATAGAATTATGGACCAATGATCTCTCTGATGCAGCTGGATCGGGGGGCTGTTGTACCAAATAAAGGTTGAAATCAACAATTGTCGTGTGTCTTGTCTGAAGCTGCTTAGGAGCGACAAATTCAGGTAAGCCAATCACCGTTCAGTAGGCTTAGCGTGGACCAATCAGGGCCAGCCATCGGTAGGCTTAGAATGGGCCAATCAGCGTGAAATGTGCAGAGCCAGTAAAGTCCGGTGTCAGTGGGCTTAGAACGGGCCAATCGGCAGGCTTACCTTGGAAGGGTGACCAGTAGGCTTAGACGTCTGAATCAGACCAATCAGCATGAAGTGGGTGCACACCACAAGGTAAGTTTGAACATCTGAGATAAAGCCGCAGCGGGGCAGCTGCCATCTGGCGGGCGCCGGTGAAGGCTATGTTCAGTAGGCCACCCGCTAGCCCGGGCCAATCGGCATGGGTAAGTTCGAACATCTGAGATAAAGCCGCAGCGTGGCCTTTGCCGCCGGGGCCGCGACTGGACAGTAGTACCAATCAGCGAAGCCGGTTAATTAGCACGGCGTGCGTGCACCAATCAGCGTGAAGTGGGGATGGAGTCAAGTAATGAACATAAAAGAGGCGGAGCTATGGTGAACCAATCAACGCGATCAGTAGGTTTAGCGTGGACCAATCAACGTGAAGTGGGGGCGGAGCCAAGTAATTAGCATAAAGGGGTGGAGCTACGGTAAACCAATCAACGCTCAGTAGGCTTAGCATGGGCCAATCAGCGTGAAGTGGGCGAAGCCAAGCCAACTAATTAGCGTGAAGGAGCGGAGCTACGGTCAGCCATTCGAAGATCAGTAGGCTTAGCATGGGCCAATCAACGTGAAGTGGGCGGAGCTAATGGCGGCCAATCAGATGGCTTTGGATTTGGCTTGTGTTGGCTTAGAACTGGATTGTGTTGGCTTAGAATCGGCCATCTTGGATTAGAAAAAGGATGTCGTTATAGCGCTCGGTTCTTATGCCGCCCGGTTCTTATGCCACTCGAATATTATGCAGTCTATCTCTATACTACTCGCACCCACGCTCTTGGATTTCTTGTGCTTGAAAACTGACGGCACGTAATCGGGATGGCCAATGAAACGAGACGGCTTTCCTGGAATATAAAAATCTGACGTCAGCAGTTGATGTGTAAACTATTATCGACGTGCATTCAAAAGTCGAGGGCCCATATGTTGGGCCGCGATTGTAGTCAAAGGAAATACAAAACCGATGCCATTCATGCTCATGACTAAGGATGCGGTCAAGTGCCGTTGTTTTTCGACAAGTTCCACGGTAACATGATTATATATATTCGATATAGAAGCTTAGGACAAAATGCAGGTAAAATATTAAAAGGAGCCATCTTACCTGTCAGAAAGTGGTCGCTACACACTAGTGAGTTGGCAGTCGGTTCCCACGGACAGCCGTCTTCATTAAAACGGCATATTTCGCTCTCTTCGCTGCATGAAGGGAACCTGCAGGAAACCTGAAGAGTATCTTCTTCTCGGACTTCTTACTGGCAACCAACGGCAGCGCATCGTTGAGGCATATTTCGAACGGAACACGCAAGGCACTGGCGCCTGCCCGCAGTTCTACGAGAGCCACCAAAGATTATGGCGGCCGCTCGCGCATGCGCCGCGCGTCCACCTGAAAAAGGTCAATTGAGATGGTTTATTAGCTTCACATGACACGTCAATTTACCCGATTTTGCCGTTTCGGGTTTGTGCTTACTCAGGCAACTGTCTCATAAGGCAAAAGAGAATCTCTCGTATTTACTATTAGTGGAAGGCCGACTTTACAAACATTCCAGTAACGTTCAACAGGACTGCCCTGTAATGTTCGTAATGTTGAAACAGCGATCAAGCGCATTACACACAGATAAATGTTCCTCAGGATAACTGCATTTAGAACTGCCAGCTTTCTTTGTTCTTCTCTTTCTTTCTTTTATTGATCAATTTATTTTTATGTTTATCTTGTTTTTTTTCGTCAACGCTCCACTTGAACCAATAAGAAAAATTGATCAAGCGACCGCTGCACAATTATTTCCGCCCACGCAATGGGCAACCGTCTTTTCCGGAACCCAAATTCACGTTCGCGAAACAAGGAAAACCAACGACAATGCTCCATTGCTTCGTACGATGATATGCCGTTTTTAGAAGTCCGACATCACTATTTACCACACAAACTCAACAAATTTCGATGAAAAAATGGCTAGGAAGCAAGCGAGCTGGTGAAGATGATGCATGATGTAAAACCCCGAGACTAGGGAACACGAAGGGACAGACACAAACAGCTGTTTTTGAGACTTTGTGTTTGTGTCTGTCTCTCCGTCGGGAACCGGTCCACTCGTCACCGGAAGACTCGTCACAGGATAATTGGTCACACCGGCCCTCTGGTACGAAGTCCTTTTGTCACCGGAACACTTGTCAAGGGGGCGGTTCGTCACCGTAACTCTGGCTGCAAGGTTGACCCCGTTCCAAAGGGAATGCGTGTTTTACCAAAGGCCAGTGCCCGTCCCGCACTTCCGCGAACCCGGATTCCGAAGACCGCTGACCGTACAAATTTCACGTCTTTGCTAAGGGCACGGAGAGCATGGAAGTGACGAAAACTCCGCGTGGGGCTCCGTTGCTACTCTACCAGGGATTTTCATATACATTTAGTAGAAAGTGCAGTTCTGGTATCTATTGGGTATGTCGAGATCGTGCTATCTGCAAGGCAAAGATAACTACTACCGAGTCCATTAGCGTTGTAGTACGAGTAACTGGTACTCACACGGAAATATAAAAATGTTAATGAGCGCATTTCCAGGGTTCTAGAGGAGCACTAAAGCGGATCTCCTCTTTGCACTCCTCAGAATATTGCAAGAAATATCCCGTTTTGAGTCCCATGTTGTACAGGCCCGTGCAAGCTCAATAAAACCGCATTTGTCCGCATTTGTAAAACCGCAGAGGGGCTGGAGTCACGAAAGGGGGGCGCGGTCGCTACAAAATGAACCAATGAGAGCGCGCCATGGGGAGCGGGCGTTCCGGCGGCGGCTAGAGGAGGAATACGATGTAGTGGGCGAAGTCTCGCGCGGGGCTTTGCACACTTGACTTCCGTAAGTGTGTTGGTCCTGGGGGATGATATTATGGTGGGCTAGAAAGACTGGTGTGCTTACCGCCATACTCAATACATGGAATGCGCAATGCCCCTGTTTTGAAGCCAAGCTCCTGAGCTCGGGCGCTATGCGCTCGCTGCGAACCAAGCGGGTTCTCGTTGAACTAGTCCAACATGTGCCGTGTGTGACGGTGTATGTGTGCTTGACTATTTTTATAGTGAATATATTTGGACCAGCACTACGTTGGTTTGCCGCGCTGACTGTTTACTAGCATCCGCAGTTCTTTGTAACTAAACCACGTGACATTTGCTACCGTCACGTCACTGATCTCTATAGTAATAGGCTGGATAGCGGATTGAGGGTGCAACCGTACGGTCACCGGCCGCCATCTTGGGAAGCTCAAAACATTGCCGTCCGCGACTCAGCTGCATTATCTGCATGCGCCTTTGCGTAGCATTTTTGTGGTGTCATGCCCGCCTGCTGTGGTTATGGGTGTGCTGACCGTACTGGCAAGGCACCGGGGACGACATTTCACAAGGAAGTGACTTGGTTTTACAAATAAATGTGATTTATTAGTCCACGAGCGGGTTGACAAAACGTTGCTGTTGAAGCATGTGCGCGGCACTTTGTGAATCGTATCTCAAGATCTAAACGTTAAACTTTAAGCGGTACGTTATCTGGATAGAGTCATTGTGATAGTCTAGACTTCCTGCAGTTCACGGGTATGGTCTCGGCACGCAGCAGGCGTTGAAGTGCGCTTGTCAGGTGTGGTATCTACGGCTCAGTTTGTTGGTCACGGTATCGACGATTGCTTGCTTGGATTAGCCTTGTCATCCCTTCCGTAATTGATGGCATAAATTGTTCAATGCAGGTTGACTGGACACCGTCGACGACATCACTGGTCTGCAGCAAACATTTTAAAAACAAATACTTCGACAGAACGGGCCAAACCGTTCGACTGAGGCCTGACGCTGTGCCCAACAAGTTCGACTTCCCAGAACACCTCCAGAAAGTAATAATGCATGCGTCATATGTAGAGGCCGTATTTATATGCACTAAAAGCTGGTTGAACACACATGCATGAAAAATTCATTAATCTTGCTCAAAATATGCACCTCTAGGAATTCACTTGCATGCATTTAAAACACGCAACAAATTCACAGGGGGCAAAAGTATCTTACTTTATGTAGCGTACAAAAAGCATGCACAGTTGAAAGCATAGATCGAGAAGTTGCCCGTCAAAAGGAACTCGTTACAAATTTACCGTGTGAAAAATGTAACTAAGTTAATAACTAAGTTATTCAGCCCAAAACGTAGCTCGCACTTACAGAGTTACTCCCAAGTTACTTCGGACACAAAACAGCACTACACAGGTGCAGTTGAGTTCGACCCTGAGGTGCCTGCGTTTAGTTTTCGTTTATGTCCAACAATTCGAACGCTTTACATCTTATTCCCTGTGGGCACACAATGGTTCAGCTTCATTTCAATAGCAGCAGTTCTTACTTCCTGAACAGAATACTGTCATTGACTGGACATCACGTTTTGTGACATAAAATGCCGTGGAAGAACCGTAGAGAAAGCAAGGAAATAAGTGGACGTGAGTGAAAAGCGAATTAAAAGTAACTTGGAACTTAGCTTAAGTTACTTTGACAAAGTTACCTGAAAAAGGAGTTCCTCTGAAAGTTACCAGGGTGCAAAAGTAGCGAATTAAGTTATGTAGTTACCAAGAAAAGGAACAGTAACGAGTAACCTCGAACTCTGGTTGAAAGTGTGTATTTGCATGAAAATCTAGCCTCTAGAATCATGTTCCCTAGTAAGAGTTTCAAGCGATGGCTGATGATTGGAATCAGTACTGCACGAAGGGCACCTTAAAGCTGCAGCTAGTCCAATATATGAAAACACTCCTGAATTATGCATTCATATGCAGTAAAAGCCACTTCATATTGGATAGGACAATACTAAGATGGGCAAAAGCATATAATGAAAAAAGTATTGCACGAAAATTTTGCCTAACGTACAAACTCGTATTAGTGGGACATACAAATACACCAGCCACATGTCTCTTTGGTGCGTTCCAGCATGTTTACTTTACTTAGAGACAATAAATAATTTTTCAACCTCGAATGTCTACTCTTTATTCTCCCTGCTTAAGTTTGCGACAATATATGTTTGAATGCAGCCCAAATGAAAACAATGTGATCCGTCTGATCAAAGAAGTTTCCCAGTGCTACAGCAGTATCGGACTGTACCACCTTGCCAAGGAATATGCATAGAAAGTGACAGCCAGGCCTCACTGCGAAAGAAATTGTCAAGGTTGATCATATTCAACAACCATTAATGCACTCTGCCCACTTACCTGGTTGACTGCTTCAAACTTGCTGTTGCAACTGGACTTGTGATACTTAGATGTTGGAGCTTTCACCACAAGACTTTGCTACTTAGCCTTTTTATGACTTATTCACTCTACCTCTAGTCATTTTGAACCATCTTTACCGCCATTTACTTCCCCAGTGCACATATTTCTTGTTGATATGTTTTTACCGTCATATAGCCTTTATATCACATATCATTCTAGTCCTTTGGAAGTGCTTTAGTGCCGTACGGCATTTCGTGTCATAACTAGTCATATCTAAACTTCCTGTGCAAAGCATAATGTTTATAGCCCAGAATATTAAGCTGGTTACATAAACAAACGTGCTAAACATTCCTTGGCATTCCACGCCCCCGAGCAGAAAGGAAATGGGAGAAACACGAGAAGCAATACGCTGAGAGACGACAAAGGAAACGTAACGCAACATATACAACACCACACAAAAACAGCAAATGACATAATCGAAGTTCAAAGTACAAAATTGGAACGACACGACCTCGCACGAGTACAAAATAGACAGGAAATAACATGTATGTGACGGGATTTCACACAAAAAGCGTAAGGAATCCAATCACGAGGGATTTCTGCAGCGATCCGTGGCAAAATTTTAGCGAAGCAGCAAGGGAAGCGCTCACAAACAGCAAAACTTGTCACAGCTTACATGCATTCCAATGGGCTGTAATGGCTCTTTTGAGCACCGCAATATGGCGACCGGTTGGCGTACCCTTTCCCGCGGTACCCTCACCCATCCGCTATCCAGCCTTGATACATAGAGATCAGTGCGTCACGTCTGCCTAGCCGACGATCCCTGCAAGCGAAAGATATCGGAATGTTGCGAAGCACGTGACCGCATGTCTTATCTTCGTTGGATGATGACAGACGGGTCGAAAAACAAAATAAAGAGCGGCTACTGCGTCCGAGAGCTCGCCTCCTTGATGGTTTCTTTCTCTTCACTCTTTCTTTTCAGCGTAGATTATCGAGTTGCTGCGTACAGGAAGCTGGGAACACTTTGTCACGGAACATAGGCCGATGGTAGATTGTTCAACTAAATTGTCATTTAGCTAAACTATGGCGCTTTCTATACAGTGTACCTCGCCGCACATCTTAGTTGGTATGTAATTATTTTGCTCCCTATGTAACTATAAAGGAACATGGTATCGGCCATAAAAAAACGAAATTGTAGCACTGCAGTAGTATTCTCTCTGCACGCACGGTTTTACTGTTGACCAGTAGAACGACCGAGTCATATATATATAGCGCGAAAGATACATTCCTCGCTCCTTCTTCCTTATTTTGTTGCAGATATATACATATATATATATATCGCGTGCACAGACTTGGTGCGAAACGAGGCAATAAGGAACGACCTACTATATTAAAGCTCTATAATTCGTTGGAAAAGACAAAGGTTCTAAGAAATTGCTATCGATTGAAAGGTACCCAATACTCCATTAGTGAAGACTATCCCGAGAGAATTCGTTCTCTCCGGAAGAAGCTATGGGCAGCAAATGATCGGCAGTCGGGCCACAAAGTTGGCCTGGTATTTGACAAACTGATTATTAATGATGATGTATACACCTGGGACGAATCCTTATCACAAAGGCGTCCGGCGGAGTACAAGGCTTGTCACATCCGATAATACGGATCCAGATGTAAACACACGTGTCACACGCTCCAAAAGCCGTACACAGGCCAACATCAATAGTCCTGTATGACGTAATGCCAATAATCTTTGTATCTTGATGGGAAATATAAGAAGCTTAGTTCGCAAACGTGATAGCCTCAGTTCCCTTGTAGATAACTGTAACGCCGATGTTGTAGCACTAACGGAGACATGGTTAAATGATGACATATCTAGTGATGAGCTGTTACCCGGTTATACTCATTTTCGCTGCGATCGATTGGGTCGTAGGGGCGGCGGGGTACTCTAATGCCAACAGCTATACACGTCCCTTCGAGTCTTGAAATCGTTTGGGCATGTTTTAAGTGTCATATGTTTAATGTGCTCATTGGTGTGTGCTACCGGCCTCCTAACGCGACTACGTTTGTCGAAGAACTCGAAGCACACATGGCTGATGTAACACGCACCTTCCCTACTTACGAATTGTTATTGATGGGCGATTTTAACTTCCCTGATATCACTGGGTCTGATAACATGAATACTACCAACCTTCCCCCGTTGTCACGCAATTTTGTTGACCTGTGTTTGCATTATAACTTGGATGAACTTGTGAAAGTACCCACGCGAGTGTCGGGATCATCTTCTAACATCTTAGACCTGGTACTGTCCGACGTGCCTGACTGTATCTCTAGTGTGACTTGCTTTGATGGCCCAAGTGACCATAAGTTTCTTGACAGCTCCGCCACGAGTCCAGAGGGAAACGCGGCGGATTACGGTTCCATTACCGCGGCGCTTGTCTCGTTTTTTGACGAGTTTTCAGCTCATTTTGCAGTGAGAACTGTCGAAGAAAACTGGTTCATGTTTAAGAATAAGATCAACGAGCTTGTAAACGCCCATGTACCAACTTTTCATGTAAGCTCGTCTCCTTCCACACCGTGGTTTAATAACAATTTGAGACGAATTCGTTCAAGAAAAAAACGCCTGTTTCGCAAAGCTAGATCCACAAATTCACCCCATACTTGGCAACGGTACTACTCTGCCGAAAAGCAGTTCACAACACCTGTTCGAACAAAAAAGGAAGAGTTCTATGGGCACACCCTACCATTCTTGCTGGAAAGTAACCCTAGAAAATTTTGGGAGTTTATCTCGCCGCGCAAGCACCCCGAGATACACCTAATGGATTCGACAGGCGCATCTGGTAGCCATTGATCAGTGTGCTAGTATGTTCAATGAGTATTTTACTTCTGTATTTACCGTGGAAGATACCGGTGATGTCCCGAAGGCCCCATTACACTCTTTTCCGCACATGTTATCATTTGATATAGATTACTCTGGTGTGCTGAAACTGATAGATAATAGCAAACTATCTTCTTCCTGTAGCATTGATGGCATTAATACCAAAATCCTTAAAAACACAAAGATGATATCGTCTGCGTACTTAACCCTAATATTCCAACAGTCCCTAGCAACGGGTAGTGTCCCAGACGATTGGCTGATCGGTAAGATCATCCCAGTTCATAAGTCCGATGACAAACAAACTCCAAGACACTTTAGGCCCATATCTCTCACCAGTGTCCCATGTAAGCTGCTGGAGCACATCATTGTTAAACATATGGTCACCTACCTAGAAACTAACAATTTCTTCTACAAATATCAACATGGCTTTCGTAGGGGATACTCCTGTGAGACTCAGCTGGCAGGTCTAACACACGACATTCTCTATAATCTTGATAAAGGAAAACAAGTCGATGCATTGTTCCTAGACTTTGCGAAAGCTTTCGATAGGGTTCCACATTCTCGTCTTCTAACCAAGTTATCAAGTCTTAACATTGATCCAATGGTTCTTACGTGGATTCGGGACTTCCTTACAAACAAGAAACAGTATGTCGTTGCAAATGGTACCACCTCCAGTCTCGCTCATGTAGCTTCTGGTATTCCGCAGGGTTCGGTAATAGGTCCACTCCTTTTCTTGATTTACATCAATGACCTGCCTTGTGATCTATCGTGTAGGGTGAGACTGTTTGCAGACGACTGCGTTATATACCACCCAATTACTAATTTCTCTGACATCCAATTACTACAGTACGACCTTCAGAATTTTTTTCAATGGTGCACGGCCTGGCAACTCCCTGTTAATTCCGAGAAGTGTAAGGTTTTGTCATTCTCTCGCCGTTCAAGCTTAAATCACCCGTACAACCTCGGACCCTGTGAACTACAACATGTAAAGACCTACAAATATCTTGGCGTCCACCTCACTTGTGACATGACTTGGACTGAGCACGTTACATACATCACAGCGAAAGCTCCCTTGGGTATCTCCGCCGCAACCTTCGTTCTTGTCCACCTGCCTACACGAGCTTCATCAGGCCCATACTTGAGTATGCCTCCCCCATCTGGAGTCCTTACCACTCCAACCTCTCTTGTGCAGTTGAGGCGGTGCAGAACCGCGCAGTTCGATTCATTTTAAATAATTTCTCTCCATATAGTAGTATAACAACAATGAAGTCGTCTATTGATATCCCAACATTAGATTTACGTAGGAAAGTATCCAGTCTCTTTCATAAGGTCTACCACAACACAATCTTAAGCACAAACTTTTTAAGAAATGCGGCGTTTATCTCTGCACGACTGCATCATGACTACAAGGTTGAACTAACACATTGCCACCATGATTTATTCCTTAACTCATTTGGTTGTTACATAGCGAAATGTTGGAATGATTTACCTCGTAACATTGCAGTGCTTCATGATCCTTTAGAATTCAAAAAAACAGTCACCGCACTCATCATAGGGGACAATGAAAGAACAGTGTGTAGCTGAAGTCTGTACCTTTTGTGTCTTTGTAAAAAATTATTTATGTAACCCATGTTAACCCATATAGTATGTACCTAGTGTGTTCTTATATGTGCTGTGTCCGCCGTCCGTTATGTAGTGTCCAATGGCCTTTAACGTACCACGAAATAAATAAATAAATATATATATATATATATAGAGAGAGAGAGAGAAGAAAAAATGCCACACTTGCATTATTAACCGAAAATGTTTGAATGGAATTGATGTTATACAAAGGGTTCCTAGAACATCATGTTAAACTCATGTTATCCACTGATTGAGCGGCTTAAGAGCGCTGCTAGCGTGACATTATACAATAACAACGAATACACTGATGACGATAAATGGGGAAATTCGTCACCTGGCCTGTTTGTGGCCCACATCCGACAGCCTTAATGCCGCCACTATAGATTATAAAGGTTCAAGTTGAAAAGCGTAATATACATGCTATTCTAGCCGGCTTGCTATTCCAAAAAAAATGGGAAAAACGAAAAAGAGAAGGAAGAAAAGATAAAGGAAAAAACGGGGAAAACGAAGAAGACAAGGTTTACACTCAAAGACCATAGCTGACACGCGAAGCTTAGCATCTTAAACGTCGCATAAACAAAATTCGACGGCGATGGAAACTAACCCTGGTTTCAGGTTTGACGAAGGCACTGAAGGAGGAAATGAGGAAATTAAGTGAGACTAAAAAGAAATGTTATAGCTATGCCTTTGTTGCGTACTCCCAGCAAATTTGGCATATGACTACTCAAAGTATCGAGCAAAAGAGGAACAACATGACGCACAGCAGAGAACAGATTATATAGAAGATGTGGGAAACTCCTAATAGATCTATCACCGTTGTCGCACAACTTAAACTCCCGAATTATTATTAGTATGACATTACTTTAAAGCAGCACTTGTATCTCTATTTCTTATTATGCCACTGTGGGAGGTAAATATGAAGAAGTCTTCTGCGGGTAGAATGGCAAAGGAAAAAAGTGGATATGCTAGTCCAAAAAGTATTGGGACTGATTACTTCAGGACGCGATATTGTGGTTTTCTGGGCAAGACAATGTTCCGAATGGTTTAGAAGGTACGCCGAGTAAGCTGCGCAATTCCTCAAAATTATTTTCCAGATATCGCTGGACGAAGGGACTGTCCCGAACGAATGGAAATGCGCTCGTATAAAACCGATACGTAAGGCAGGAGTTCCTACTTTGGTTTCGAATTTTCTCTTCTTTCCAGCTTTTGTGAATTGCTAAAGCACATCTTTTCCAAACAATTAACATCATGATCAAGTAACAGCATTCCTTGCAGCATATCTTTCGTGGGGGCTACTCCGCTGTCATGGCCCTGTTTGATTTCATCCACGACTTTGCATTTGCTTTATATAATAACCTACAAATAAAAATATTGGTTTTGCATCCCTCCAAGGCATTTGACCGTGTACGTACCCTATAGAAAACTGACACATACTACCAAGATCATGGATTGGCTTCGGGACTGGTTCCCTATCTGATCGAACACCATACACCTGGGGTATACGACAGGAGTCAGTCTTGAGGCTTTTGCTGTTTCTTGTCTATATGCACGATATGCTAAGTAACATTAATTGTAAAGCATGTTTATTCGCTGATGACTGCGTAACATATCGCGCGATATATTCCGAAAAACATAGGGATGTCTGAACATGTGTTCTCTCTCTCTTTTTCTTTCTGTTTTTTCTGTGTGCTTTGCTTATGGCTCACCTTGCTCGCCTCATATTACGCACCTTTGCAAAGTAGTTTAGAACACATCAACGAGTGGCGTTACAAATTGCAAATCAATTTGAATACCGACAAAACTGTGTCTATGCTGTTATATGTAGAACAAAGGCTTTGCCAACATGTACTTGCAAGGGAGCTTAGTACAAATACCTTGGGGTCGCCGTCCCGTCCGATTTTAGATGGAATTTTCACGTGCGCTTAATAGGCATCACAGTCAAGAGAAAGCCTCTTCTATCTCAGAAGAACACTTCATTATGCTACTGCTTAGGTCAGACTACCGGTATATAGAACACTCGTGTTAGCGATCGTCACGTTCGCGAAGGTAACTTGGGACCCCTTTGCTGCGTCTCTTTTGCGGGTTTCTTTCGAATTGTCGCCACGAGTGTATTATGTGTATATATTATATAATAATGTACGTTCCCTACTCCTTCCCAGGTTCCTTCTGGGACCACATGCCCAGCAATTCGGGACAAAACGTAAAGCAGGCTTCACCTGACACTGCTCCCATAGAAGCCATGTATTAGGAATAGAAAAGCGCGTGCAGCACGTTCCGTTCTTACCGCTTTGCATTCGTTCTCTAGTGGGACGTTGTCTGTGTCATAGCCAAACATATGGTGCAGGTTTCGTTAACGAATATTGGGGTCTTCGGGGTTCCATTTTGGTTCAAAATTTCTGACCTGTATAGTAGGCTTCACGAGATGCACTGAAGCCCTCTACCTGGTGGGTTAGCGCAAATACACCGTGTACTTTGCAAGAAACGCGTGAGCACTTGAATGCTCTGTACGGCGTCTCAAACACGCTACAAGACAGATAAGTTCGCATAATTTGTTGCGCATGCAAACAAGAAAAAAAATCTCTTGCTGTCACGAGACTCTTGCTTCAATGCACGGAGCTTGTGAGGAGGTCTGAGGCCAGTGGCGCGCAGGCGAGGAATATCGTGGTATGAGCGGTCATAAACAAACACAGAGGGCGACATTAGAGCACTAAGTTGATTCCTTTCGCCTGGTAAAGCAGGCATCATCTACCTACCGCCGCGAGATGCGCGTATTGAAAATCAGAGAGCGCGTGTAGCGCGTTGTTTTTCTTATAGTGATGCTTGTACATGCATGTTTGTGAGTGAATATTGTGAGGTTCTTTTTGGGTCTCTCCTGCGTCGACTCCTCCTCAATGTGGCTCTCATCCCACAATTTTAGTGCATGATCAGATGCTGTAACACAAGCCTCTGACCTACGGTGTCGTTGTGAACTCTGAGCACATTGTTATGGAAAGTGCACTCTACTGCACGCAAAGGCGGATTCTGTATGATGATCTTGTCCCTATCAGCAAGAGACCACTCAGTTTAGATGCATTCATTGTCCCTATGAAGATCCTGTGCTTCATCTCGGGTTCTTCACCTGTTCATAGACTTCCTGTCGTCCGCTGGATCGCTCCAGACGCTCTACTTCTTTCTCGTATTTTCATTCATCCTTCATCTTCATCATATAATGTTTCACGTGCAATGGGGTAGGGTACCGCACCGCCGCGGTGGAACACCCCATCTCATCGTCATCATTTATTGTTGTTGTTGTCCCTTGAGGTTCCAAACTTTCCAGTTCGGCTTGTTGAGGGAGCTTCACTCGGGAGCCCCAATGTGGGTGGTTCCTCTGCACAATTCCGCATGAACTTCGTGTTCTCCAAATACGGCTAATAATGTTAATGCGCAAATAATGCAAGATATTCAAACGGTAATGGCAACATCCCAGTTACGAACATCGGATTCCAAAGTCTCGAAAGTACAGAATCGGCCATCTTTATTCTTTATGATTCGTTCATGAAACAGCTGATTTATGCAGCCATATTTGCGTATAGATGATTTTTTGTTTGCGTTGCGGATCGTTTTTCCTCTCTTTGGTTGGTCACATGTAGGGTAAGGTGGGGCAAGACGCGACATTCTTTACTCGACGCCGCGTGTCTCAGAGATGCGTTGCTCCATGCTCTTGAAACTTTACTCATGGGCGGCCCTATATGTACGCTTTATTGCACGTGAGAATTGTACGTACTGGTCTATACGTTTATGAGAAAAATATCGGTTACTTCTGCCTGGAATGTAAAAACCCGACAAAAAGGCGCGATTTTCTGTAGTCCGTTTTCTTGCAATCCGTGTAGCAGCGTTTCACAGGCTCTTCTCTCAATGTAGATTCACATTGTGTTTTTTATTCATTCTTCTAGATATATGCAAAATATGGGCACTCTTGGTTATTCACTGTCGAACAGAAAAAAATAATGCGTCCGATGACATGCACGGGGCAAGACGCGACACTTTAATGTTATTTTAATTTAATGCAATTTAAATTTAATGTGATTTAAAAACTGATAAGTCAACTATTAGGTGGCTTTATGCTTGTTCCTCAGAGATATGTAGTATTTTCCAGCAAATTTTCCTGTTTCCTAGGATGTTTCCAGCAAAGCAGAAGCGCGCACAAAAGCGAGCGACCAGCGACACGTCTGACGGGCCGTGCCGTGTTTGTAAAGGACGGTGGAGCAAAATAGCACCTGGTTGTGTGTGGTTTTATTGGACATTATGTGTGCGGTGGGCTCAGGGGGTTGTGTAGGGGTCTACGGGCTTCACTTTGTCTGCTTGGATTGCAAAAACTAATTTGTGTTGTACATTACCACGGCGTGGTTCATCTTGCCCCACGCGATGCCTCGTCTTGCCCCGAGGGTTGGGGCAAGATGAGACCATCTGCGTTTTTGAATTTCTTGTTCTGTAATTATATTATACCGGCTACATTCGTTCTGCATTTACAGGTTAGAAGTTGTAGAACCCTGAGAATGTGTCTATGGCTAGCTTTCTTGAAAAACACGAAAAATATAAATTTCCCGTTCAATTGCAAATTTCTGTCTCATCTTGCCCCTCCTTATCATATTACCCAATATTGATTTCTGTGCTAGCTACCGTGGCATAGTGGTTAGAATTACTCATTTCCACGTCGAAACTGGGAGGTGACGCGGGTTCGAATTCTCGCACCGGCTGTGTTGTCTGAGGTTCTTCCTGGCTTTTCAGGTAGACTTTCCAGACGAATGTCGCACAGTTCTCGCTGAAATCTGCCGAGGACGCATACTAACACCCCTGTCCTTCCTGCTGTCCTCTCTCCATCTGTCCACGTCTGCACGCCTCTCATAGGTACATTTGTTTCGCGGCGCTAATAGTTAACTTAAAAAAAAAGCAATTGTTTATGTGTCCTTTGTCGTCCAGTATTTATCATCGCGTCTCAGTTTGTACAAGGCGGGCATTCTGCTGCTGCCCGCACAAGAAAAGAAAGACGCAAAGCATGTCGTACATAGAATTTGCGCAATAGACTACCCGCTGTTTGCGAACTGTCTAAGTCACACTGCCAAATATCGCGACCCGTCGTTGGCAAAATAAAGCGACGTGGGTTGGCAGCCGCCGACCACATGAGTTGTTTCCGATGATGGATGCCATTGGAGACACCAAGGAAAACTTCATGTAGGAGGCAGAACTACCCTGACCTGACCTCATCCCCAAAACGCGAAAACCACGAAGTTACACGACGGCGACAACCACGTGCGCTTGTTTTGTCAAAGATCCACTCTTTACCAATGTCATGATATCTTGATATGACGTGCAGCTGTTGGTACAGCTTGGGATAAACGTTTACGAAACACGGCGCTGACGTATTTCTTCATCGGAGCGGCCCTCTGCTAACTATCAGGAAGAGATCGGATAAGAAACGGGTCTCTGAATATGTGTGTGCGTCCGCTCTGGTGTGTTGCTGGGCTGTCGCTCCAATGGAGAAATGCAACGCCACGGTGTGCCGTGAACTTTTGTCCCAAGCTGTACATCAAGCGGAAAACCAACTGTCCAGCAGCGGAGCAGAATTTGTACAAATTAAGCACAATTCTCGTTGCTGAGTCATCGTACTGCTGCGCACAGTTCCAGCAATTTTCGTTTAAACATTTCCGTACATAAAGGTAACATCATGACGCTTTTACAGCGCCCTGCTGTATGCGATGAAGAAGCTCCACGAGTATATACAACGTGTTGTGATAGCACCACGTCATCTTTACTTCACCTGTAAAATATCAATCAGAAAACATACAACGTCTTGGTAGAGTTATCGCTCATCGCTACTTCAGAGACACCTAAAAGGGAAGCAACGCTGCCTCTGACGCCCCCAAATCGCACAATATCGTTTTTTTTAATCTTCAGATTGATGGAACCATATAACGACATATCCGTAGGCTCAATGACGCACGCTGAACTGTGCGCGGAGCTCGACGCAAACGTCATAGTGACACCTCGAAGGACATAAGGAAGCTCAGGCAAATGTTGCGATGTGCGTTGAGCAACAACCCTTGAGCCGCCGCTGCATTCCTTGTTGAAACTTTTTGTACTTTTCAGTCTTAGTGGCCTTCTGCATACTGAAATTTCAGTATTTTCCTACCAAATCAAACCAAAGTGCAAACTGAGGAGTCTCAATAATGCGGTGCTGACTGCTTCAGATCACTCGCACGTAAAAGCGAAAACCCATGATCGTACTCTGCATCACGCTTCGGCTGGTAAATTGCTGTTCGTGTTATGCGGAAGACATGTTTCTTCAGCTGTTTGTAATCGAGTTTGCCAACTTCTCCGGGTGTCAAAAACAGCACTATATGCTCTTTTTTCCTTTTGGCTGACTTTAGTTTTCGCTATCATTCATTCAAGCGTCTATATGTAAAAACTATCTTATTTACCGGAGTCTCCAACAGCGAGTTTTAGTGCAAAGGGATAGCGTGGTAGTTCGGCGCACTGCGCGAAGCTCTCTTTATTAATGAGTTCATGTTGGTACATATCCGCTGCAGAAGATACGCAGTCAGAGACAAGGAACGACAGACTTCACGCAAGAACTGCTTACTAACATAATTTAATTTAACAGAAAACAAGTAAAACACAAAGCGAAGTGACAAGAAAAAGTGTCTTGTTTGTTAGTCATTATCTTCCTGTTCGGTTGGTGAATTGACTTATCGCAACAAGAGATTAGCTACCTGTACGACACCCACTGTTAGACCACCGAAGAGGAAGATAGCGACTAACAAACAATACAGTTTTTCTTGTCACTTCGCTTTGTGTTTTACTTGTTTTCTGTTGCATTAAATTATGTTAGTAAGCAGTTAAAAGTCTCTGATAGTGAGCTTTAGTGCATCGTACGGTATCTCATTTGCGCACGTAAAGGATAACGTGGTGGCCATGCGCAATGCGCGAAGCTCTCTATGGTTTGCTCGTGCGCAGAACCAACAACGTTATCCTTTACGTGCGCAAAGGAGATACCTCACGATGCATTAAAACTCACTATCAGAGAGTTTTAGTGCATCGTACGCTATCGCCTTTGCGTATGTATGTGATAGCGTTGTTGGTTCTGTGCACGCGCAAAACATAAAGCGAGCTACAGAAGGTACGCAGCCAGAGCCTCTACGAACTCTACGAAATGGATACGATAAAAGAAGTTAATATATCCAAGCTTAGCAGTGTGATGTCACCCGCTTCAAAGAAACAGGGCGATTGGCTTATCATGCAATATGCTCGGAAGTTCCAGCCGCTCTTCGTACAGAGCTTAAAATAAACCTTTGCATGGTATTATCACGATGCTGATACACAGACCGCAGGCGTTGTACAGCAGGTGCTCACATAGCTTCCATTGCTTGATACCCGTGTGCTTTAACTGTGGTTCCATCAATCTGAAGATAATATGCGCTTTTTTTTTTGGGGGGGGGGGGGGGTCTCAGAGGCAGCGTTGCTTCCCTCTTACATGTCTCTGAAGCACCGATAAGCAATAACTGTACGAGGGCGTTGTATGCTGTCTCATTGGTATTTTACTGGTGAACTAAAGATGACACGGTTCTATCACAACACGTTGTATACGCTCTTGGAGTTTCTTGATCACACACAGCAGGGTGCAGCAAAAGCACCTGATGTATGCTGTGCCTGAGCACTCTATTTAGATAAATGTTTCGACAGATTGCTAGAACTCTTTGAAATTGCTTGAACTGTGCGCTGCACTACGATGACCGCATAGTCAACAAAGGGAATTGTGCTTCACTTTTACGGATTCTGATCCGGTGCTGGACAGCTGGTCTTCCGCTTGTACCAATTCCGCTTGCACATACTATGTCTGAAAAGATGTCCTTCTTTTCTTTTTCGTGCAGCAGCAGAATGTCAGGCTTGTACAAAATGAGACGGGTGAATTGACAATGGATGACAACTGGCACAAATCGATGTTACCATGACACACGTTACCAACAAAACACAGTAAAAACGATCCGAAACGCGCGTAGCCAAGTATAGCGCAAACAAAATGACATCCATACGCAAATATGGCTGCTTGAAGGACTAATCATAGGGTACATTAAAGGAGGCGAGGACGACTGTGCACGTTCGGAACTTTGGCAACAGATGTTCGTTGCTGGGGGGGTTATTGGCAGAAAAAAAGAAAAAGAAAGGGGATATTACCATTGCCCTCTGAATTTCACCATCTTCTCACCTGATTTTCGTTGTTCTTTTCACAGCCTATTCAGGACTTCGGGTTGTAGGAGCATTGGATCTGTTCCTTATTTCGAATCCATGCATGCGGTATGTTGAGCACGCGAAGTATATGCGGAAGTATGCAGAAGAAATCCCCCCCCCCCCCAATTGGGCTCCCAAGTGAAGCTCCCTCGACAAACCAAGCGGAACAATTTGGAACATCACAGGATATCAACAACAATAGATGATGACGATGCGATGAGGTGTTTCACCGCGGTGGTTTAGTACTCTAACCCATTGCACGTGGAACATTATATGATGATGATGAAGGAAGGATGAAAATACGAGAAAGAATTAGAGCGTCTGGAGCAATACAGTGGACGACAGGAAGTCAATGAACAGGTGAAGAACCCGAGATGGAACACAGGATCTTCATGGGGACAATGAATGCAGCTAAATTGAGTGGTCTCTTGCTGATAGGGGCAAGCTCATCACACAGTATCCGCCTTTGCGGGCAGTAGAGTGCACATTCCATAATAATGTGCTGTGAGTTCACAACGACACCGCAGGTTGAGCAGAGGCTTGTGTTACAGCATCTGATCATGCACTTGAATTGTGGGGTGAAAGCTACATTGAGGAGGAGTCAACGCAGGAGAGACCCCAAAGGAACCTGACAATATTCACCCACAAATATGCATTTACAAGCATCACCATAAGAAAACCAACACTTCACGCGCTCTTTGATTTTCAATACGCGCATCCCGCGGCGGTAGGTTGATGATGCCTGCTTATCCAGGCAAAAGGAATCAACTAAGTGCTCTAATATCGGCCTCTATGCTTGTTTACCACCGCTCATACCACGATATTCCTTGCCTGCGCGCCACTGGCCTAAGACCTCCTCACAAGCTCCGAGCATCGAAGGAAGAGTCTCGTGACAGCAAGATTTTTTTTCTTGTTTGCATGCGCAAGAAATTATGCGAACTTATCTGTCTTGTAGCGTGTTTGAGATGCCGTACAGAGCATTCAACTGCTCACGCGTTTCTTGCAACGTACACGATGTAATTGCGCTAACTCACCAGGTAGAGGGCTTCAACCAGCGCTTCAGTGCATCTCGTGAAGTCTACTTTACATGTCAGAAATTTGGAACCAAAATGGAACCTCGAAGACCCCAATATTCGTTAACGAATCTTTCACAATATGTTTCGCTATGACACAGACAACGTCCCAATAGAGAACGAATGCAGAGCGGTAACAAAGGAACGTGCTGCACGCGCTTTTCTATTCCTAATACATGGCTTCTATGGGAGCAGTATCAGGTGAAGCAGGCTTTACGTTTTGTCCCGAATTGCTGGGCATGAGTATTCTGAAATAAATGTATAAATCGTTATATTTTCGTGTCGTCCCCTTTGTCTTCCGGATTCCTTCCCTCTACTGACTGCTCATATGCAGACTGTAATCAGCAATTCTATTGCTTCCGTTGGTTAGCTGCAGTTAACGTATATCTCACGCGTATAGCCCACCAGCGACTTAAAGGTCAGCTATGCCGATATCCCAAATAGTCGAAACGGTTGTGATATTCTGAAAGCCCACATCCAGCTCTCCCCAAAATGCACCTTCATTCACTCAGTTCACTACAGTACCATGTCAAAAAAATAGATAATTCATTCCGAAACACACATGGGCGCAGCCATTTTTATGACGTAGATGCACCCGAATGGGCATTGTGACGTGTACGCGCCTTCGTACTTGTCAGTGGATTTCAGCTGCGGCTTCTCGCGGCTTCACGTATCTGTGCTTGAAGATGGCGGACAGCCGGGTTCCACCGTTCCGCGATAAGTAAACAGTGCAGCAGCAGCGAACTCATTCGCGAACCAACCTCTGTGCGATGTTGTGACTGGAATTCGTCGTTTGTGTTTTGTGAGCACGTACAATTTGTATCAAGTCGCGTCTGCGTTAGCCCCTTTACAGCACTTGGCCATTGTAGAGACTGACGTTTCGACAGCCGTGTTAGCAAGAAAATGCCGACAGCGTTTTATTCCTGCAGGAAAAAATTGTGCTATGTATTTGAGAAACCGCATACTGCTATGGCACATGTTTTACGTACGATTTATCAATGTGCAACAGCGTCGACGATGGTATGTAACGTTGAGAGACGTAAAACGAAATACAAATCACATTTTAAACTTTTTGTGAGATTCTGTGCATTTTCCAGAAGCTTTAATTGAATCACACACTCCCATGTCACGCTGCTTTGTGTGGCACGCTACAAACTACTGCATTTTATGTCTAACATCTGGATATTGTTTGTAATGAGCACCGTCGCACAAAAACATGCACACGAAAGCTCCAGTAGCCATGTGGTTGCACACTATGCAGACTCAAAAGAAGTACCAGAGCACATATTGCCTCTTAGAAATGGTGTTTTTAGAAATGTGGTGTCTGAAGAGTTAGGACATAGCATAAATCCTAGAAATCAGGTGCACCTTATCCTCCTGTACAGTGCTCTTTCAATTCACAATGCAGCCCATGGGGTGTAAAAGTGTTAGAGGCAATTATGTGACTTGTCGTCCTATGTCCTATATGTAAGTTGCAACCTTATCTGCAGCATTCTCGATTGCCTCTTACCTTTACAGTTAGAGACACGTTACCAAACCATTTGCAAAGGGTACTCCTACAGGGTCCGCGTAACTTGATTTTTTAATTTATAAGATTTATAAAAAAATAAGTATACAATAAGTAATATAAAATTTATATGAAATAAAAAATAAAACTTATAAAAATAAATGAAAAGGCTTCATGGAAGCAATCCGTTAGCATACCCATTGCACATAAAGTACAATTATATATGCTTGGACATCATCTAATTAATCTTCTGAACCATATGTGTGACTGCATACAAAATTTTTTAAGCACATGCTCTACCTTCCTATTCCTACATGTGCACACGAATAACAGTGAATATATGTGAAGTGGCAAAAAGCAACGCTAGACTCTACCATCATTGTGCACCTTTAACTTTTCCGCATTTATGTCTGGTAAACAGGGAATATCTCACTAGAAAAGAAGACATTTGTGCATTGTTTGGCAAGCAAATAAATATATTTATTTACATTTTCCATCAATCAACAATGTTGTGACCTGGTGCAAATATTAATGTCAACAAGGAAAGTACTTACAAATTGTTCCTATGTGCTCAAATGTAGATATGACAATTATGTTTTTGTACCTCAGCACAGCACAGTTTCAAAATTAACAAACTGCACAGCATCAGCAATCTTAAAGTATCTCAAGAGGGGAATCACATAAAGCTCCAATAATAGACTGTGCAAACAAAGCTCCAAAAAACAAAGTACTTCAAGAAAAATCTGAATAATCGGTTGCCGTTGTGATATTACTACTATGCACAGTTCATGAATGGAACATGTTACCTCATTGCATTTCCTCCATGTGAGTACTAGAACAGGCAGCATTTTAGGTCGTTCATTTCGTGTTTTTCTATTGTCTTTTTCGTTTTCTGTTTTTGCAATAGCAAGCATGGCCATAGTGAAACACAAGCAGCCAAGGGCAGGATCAGACATCTACAGTGCGACTGCTAGCTCTAAACTGATGTATTTATTAGCAGACCCTGGAATATACACATATATGCTGTTATGCAAATGACAATTTAACCAATAGAATTACAGACAAGAAAAAAGGGTTATATTTCTGCCCCTCTCCTCATTCTATTTCACAGGCAGCCCAAGTATCATTCTGGGTGTGCCCGTGCGTTCCCTTTGAGATAACGTATCTCGGAGAGAAGCTAATCCAACAGTGGACTACTTACACATGCAACTGTCTTGGATTTCTCAAAAAATTTTATTTGTTATTTAACCGCTGCCTTGAGCTGTGTGTTCTGGAAATTTAGGCAGCATCCAGAGTCCCTGCAATGTGTTGCCATGTTTCTCGAGGGCATCAAAAGTCTGTCCTTGGCTGCTTGTGTTTCACTATGGCTCTCAGATACAAACTACCCCATTTCAACACAGTAGAAAACACAGATTTGTAAATAGCATCTGTTGATTGCACTGTACATACCCCCCATATAAAGGATCATAGTGGATACTACATCTTGTGCGATAATGTCAGGAACACAAAAAAGCTAGATTTGAAACCACTCTTACGTTGTAGTAGTACTATTTGTGTGAAGCTACGCAATTCCTGTCCTGCAAATAATTTAAACCATATGGTTCATCTGCCAGCGTGATGATCCCCTGAAAAGCAATTCACACTTGGCGGGAACTACTGGTTCTGAAACTTATCCCTGACGTGTAGCCATCAGGGAGGAAACCCAAGGGCTGCGGTGGAAAAGACAAACACACATGGGCTGTGTTCTCACTGTGTATCAGCTGCTCTGGCTACTAAGAAGAGCATGTTCCAAATTAATATAACATGGCTTGACATGATACGCCGGCAAAAGCTAACCAATAAAAGTAGTAGTTAAATGTACAATACGAAAACACTTGCCATAACATGACAGTTTCCTTCCTGCATTCATGCGCTACCATTCAACCCACACAAGCAGTGTACTGAATTTTTTTATAGCATTACACGTCGTTTCACAGAACTTGAACAAGATTATATAGCACACGATAAAAGTAGAGTGAACATAATGTGCAGAAAAAATGGCTAGGAAGCAAGCGAGCTCGTGAAGATGATGCACATGTAAAACCCCGAGACTAGGGAACACAAAGGGACGTGTCTGTGTCTGTCCCTTCGTGTTCCCTAGTCTTGGGGGTTTTACATCATGCATAATGTGCAGCTTTCCATTCGCGCTTAATGGCCGTAGCAGTAATGCATGAAGGCCACTGCTAAGTTGTGTTGAGAAACACCACTTTATGCTTTTCATGTCTAAATGAAACGTACCTGACCTGATCCAAATTAACCGTTCTGAGTCTGGAACACATAAAGAGAAAAACGCAACACACGCCACAACATTAACAGATAAGCAAATGAGCTGTGGCGGGCTCCACCTTGGGACAAAGTCAACAAGTAATTCACCAAAAGTCAATGAGCGCCTGAAACGTAACATCTCTGACTGGTAGCAGGACGGTTCACGTTCAATTCCTGGTGCTAGCACTGACTGGCTTTTTCATGAATTATTTGTTGAAGTTTCGATGTGCTTGAGAACCATTCGTCAACCATTGTATCCTCATGAGGCGATGAGGGTTTGTCATCCCGAAGAGACTCCCTTTCTGGCATGTGTCCTTATGGATGCTCATCACTGCAGAAAAAAGAAAAAAAAAAGGAAAAGCATTTAATGACAAGAAATGGATATTCGTATTTACTGTATAATGATTGTGCACAACAGAAAGAATACTTTTGCACAGAAGGCTGTACTTCTTGATGTCTAACATCAAGTTACAAAATTCCAGAATATATGACATGTTGTAAGTTAGAGAATAAGTAGAGTTATTGAGTTGTCGAGTCGAGTTGAGGGGGGAGTTGTACCCCCTTTTTATATTATTATATATGATTGTATAATTATTTTTATGCCTGTACCAACCCTCGCTCTCTACATTACAACATGTTTTATATATTCCGGGATTTTGTAACTTCATGTTAGACATTAACAAGAGCAGCCTTGTGCACGAACGTCTCGTCTCATTAAAATTTAGATGCTCTCAACAGTCTTCTTTCTGTTGTGAATCTCTAGCGCAGCATACCTGCACATTGCTGTTCTACGTACTGTGACTTTGCAGTAAGAGTATGGACTTTGAGTAAAAGACTACACAGCACTGCTCAGGTATTTTTGCCTATCGAACAGTATGTATGTATGCAGTATGCACACAGTATTTGTGCACCGGACCCACTAAAAATGTAGTGAATGTGGCATTGCCCACGGTAATGCACCAAGTTGAACACAATTATTGTAGAATCCAGGTATTTTAGCTTACATGTCAAGCCAGTACCACATCCGGTGTGAAGTTGTGACAAATAAATAATTTCCATTTTTCTTAGCTCTCAGAACACAGACAGTGAATTAATAAGAGTAGACAATGTTAACATGAATTCTGGGCTATTCTTCAATTAAAGATTCACAGATAGTAAAGGCACCTTCCTCAATGGACGTTGATGACACTGAAAATTCTAAAACGTTATCAGAGGCGACATCAGCTTCGGTGTGCCAAAGGATTGTATGTCCAACAGTAATCCAGCTAACAGTAACAAAAATGTGCAAAAGACAAATAACTGAACTAATGTAACGTACCTTCTATATCAGACAGTGAAGCTTGTAACACCCCGTCCACAGGAACCAGTGTCCAGACAGCAAAAGTACTTGAACTGGGAGGTAGCAGCTAATCGGGATGGCGACCTTTGTTTTCCACCCTGAAAGCACAGGTTGTAACTTTGAGGGCAGATTTAAAAGTGGTGTCAAGATGTCTGCATGCGAGCACACATGAAAAGTTGAACATAGGTGAATACTCAAATTATAACATCACATTGTCATACCTATTGGTGGAGGTAGACTGCAACTAACGTGTCAGCCATTTCTTCATGCACCAGATACAAGCCAGATCATGCTTCATTTCCGCCATCAGCGTGCACCTGTGGTAATTCAGAAGTTAGATTATCAATACTATTGTGTTGCTAATCGTGGTTATATCAGAGTAAGCGCAGTCGGACAGCTGCACAATCGATTCATTAAGCTTGCTATTTTTTATATCTGAACCTCGACTTACCTTTTTTGCTCTCGTTTTTTTGCCTTGATCCTCCGTGACACGTTCAAAACGTTGTGCTTCGGGCACCTGAGATTTTCATCAGACGATTTCGTGCCGAGATTCCAAAGTGCCTCTGGAGACGCGCGTAACCTATGATAACGTTCGTGGACGAAATCCTTGCAGTGGAAATTAGCAGGCACCACTGTCAGCCAAGAGCTTCGCACTTTTGGCAGCTTATAATAGGTAACACTTGAATGCTCCGATGAATTGTTCTAACAGCGTAGCACCGTCGTATCTTCGCCAACTTCGCCGTGGCATATTACGTATCATATCACTCCAGCCCATAAAAGGCAAGGTCAGAACAAGGAAGTGCACTTTCCAAACGACGCCGTGCCAAAAAAAAAATATTCACATGCTTTGTTTCCGGCTTAGCAACAACATAACAGCTGTTCGCTTATGTACGATGCACAGTGGATGAAACGAAAGAAGCCAAGCGGCCAAGCCAAGAGTCCATGCCAAGCCAAAGGCAGACAAACCGAGAGCAGTGACGTCGGTGCGCCCGTGCGCAGGGTTTGCCGACGGTCTGACGGCCGTGCGTGGGAACTAAAAAAATTGTTTTCTAAAAAACTACGAACAGTTGGAGCAAGATATTTCGCACACATATTCAGTGTTCGGTAATGAACACACAGCGCGAGTATCGCTCAGTTCTGCGGCACTTCAAAATCGGCATATCTGACCTTTAAACATTTCTATCACAATCCCCCGTCACCGGACCTCGCAACCTGGAAGGTAAAGGTCGCTCAGATGAAGGGAACGATGAGCACATATCACGAATATCACTACCCAAAGGCAGAACCGGCTGCTCGAACACGTCTTTATCGTTATCAAAGTACACGTGTCCCAGACCCGAGGGCTGATAGGGACGTGCCGACGAATGTCAGCACTGATATCTGGGTGTGCCATTCGTTTGCTCATGCAGGTGACACTCAAGGGGCATTTTGCACGCAGAGCAAAGAAAAGGCACGCTCATGGGTTAACGGCAGGTGTGTAATCACGTGACGAGTAGCACTGAAATGAGCCGCGAGAGGCGATTAGATCGCATAGCGCCGAGATACGCTTGGCGCCATCTCTCGGCAGGAACATCGGCGGGTACATATGACAACCGCCGAACGGCTCACCAGTCCTTCTAGCCCACCATAATGATATGCAATGCCAAGAGAAGTTGTGGTGGCGCTGTAGGCGAGCGTGGTGTTGAACGAAGGATCGTGGTATGACTTACCAGTTAAGATCGCGTGCGCCTGCTCGGTGTCGCCGTCGGAGAGATCGATCGTTTATCTGGATCGTTTAGACCTTGCGCGTAATTTACTAATTTATGGACTGCTGTGACTTGTGGTGACTTTTCCCCTTTGACCGTGATATCCGTGCCTGTAATTCACGGAGGTACGGTTTCATGAAGTGAAGACTGCTGGTCGTTGTGATTTGTGATTACATTTTTTTTTCTTTGACCGTGATATCCACGCGTGTATTTTACGGAAGCACGCGTTCATGAAATCAAGCGTTTGACGACTTTTTCGCGTTGTTCATAGTTACACAAAGAGATGCGATGTTGTTGCGATGACTGCTGGTGTGAAAACTGCTGTGACTTGTGATGACTTTTCCCCTTTGACCGTGATATCCGTGCCTGTAATTCACGGAGGTACGGTTTCATGAAGTGAAGACTGCTGGTCGTTGTGATTTGTGATTACATTTTTTTTTCTTTGACCGTGATATCCACGCGTGTATTTTACGGAAGCACGCGTTCATGAAATCAAGCGTTTGACGACTTTTTCGCGTTGTTCATAGTTACACAAAGAGATGCGATGTTGTTGCGATGACTGCTGGTGTGAAAACTGCTGTGACTTGTGATGACTTTTCCCCTTTGACCGTGATATCCGTGCCTGTAATTCACGGAGGTACGGTTTCATGAAGTGAAGACTGCTGGTCGTTGTGATTTGTGATTACATTTTTTTTTCTTTGACCGTGATATCCACGCGTGTATTTTACGGAAGCACGCGTTCATGAAATCAAGCGTTTGACGACTTTTTCGCGTTGTTCATAGTTACACAAAGAGATGCGATGTTGTTGCGATGACTGCTGGTGTGAAAACTGCTGTGACTTGTGATGACTTTTCCCCTTTGACCGTGATATCCGTGCCTGTAATTCACGGAGGTACGGTTTCATGAAGTGAAGACTGCTGGTCGTTGTGATTTGTGATTACATTTTTTTTTCTTTGACCGTGATATCCACGCGTGTATTTTACGGAAGCACGCGTTCATGAAATCAAGCGTTTGACGACTTTTTCGCGTTGTTCATAGTTACACAAAGAGATGCGATGTTGTTGCGATGACTGCTGGTGTGAAAACTGCTGTGACTTGTGATGACTTTTCCCCTTTGACCGTGATATCCGTGCCTGTAATTCACGGAGGTACGGTTTCATGAAGTGAAGACTGCTGGTCGTTGTGATTTGTGATTACATTTTTTTTTCTTTGACCGTGATATCCACGCGTGTATTTTACGGAAGCACGCGTTCATGAAATCAAGCGTTTGACGACTTTTTCGCGTTGTTCATAGTTACACAAAGAGATGCGATGTTGTTGCGATGACTGCTGGTGTGAAAACTGCTGTGACTTGTGATGACGTTTCCCCTTTGACCGTGATATCCGTGCCTGTAATTCACGGAGGTACGGTTTCATGAAGTGAAGACTGCTGGTCGTTGTGATTTCTCTCTCTTTTTTTAACCGCGATATCGACGCGTGTAATTTAATTTACTTTACGTGTTGTGGGGACTTTTTCGCCTTGTTTGTATTGTAATATTCGTGAGCTCTCTGACCGCTCGACAATAAGTGGGCAAGAACGAAGTGTCAGTGATTGTGGGTTTTTGCTTATGTATAGGTAACATGATTTATGGCAAGGCAGAGAATGCAAGCACAATAAATCGACACTGTATATAACAACAATAACCAAAACTGCCTACAGGTAAACAAACAAAAAGCTTTTTTTTTTTTCTTTGACCGTGATATCCGCGCGTGGGTGATTCCATTTCAACTCAGGCAAGGCGGTCCGGCGACCACCGCCGATTTTTTCTGAAAAAATATATGTTGTAGCCCGGCAGGAATGAAAGGACAAATATTTTGGCTCTAAGTGTTTGCACTCGCGAGTAAAAAATTCGAAAAGAAAATGATCCTGGAAAAGAGTTTTGAGATGAAGCGTTTTTTGGGATTTTATAACTCGGCAAAGGAAGCGTGCAAAGCATTGAAATTTTTTGTGGATTAGGACAGGTGTGCGACCTCTCGGAAAACGTCAACAAAACAAGAAAATATTTTTTAGATTTTTAGTCAAAAATGGCCAAACTTGCTCTTTATGGCAGAATTTACTCACCTTCCTCGCTGCGCCGTGCCCATCTTATACAAGTTAGAGAGATATGCCGCATACCACTGCGTAGAGCAACGTTTCGGCTACAATTTGGTACCAAATTTGCAGCTCTGAACAAAGTTGCTCTTCCGTACGGGGCCGTCAAATAGGGGTCACTCTCGAAAAAAGGGGATATTTGGGCTCTTCTATCTCAAAAACCGCAGTCTCGATTTTCTTCAAACTTAGCACATGTCTAGAAGGATATATATTCTCCTCGTAAACGAGAAATTGACGGTTTTTTCCTAGTACAACGAAAACTACAACGCGTCAAAGTCGGAGACCCGGACAGATAACGCCAATATCAGTTTACCATGGAATCATGTATCAGACTTTATGCCTGTTTGCGGTGTACGGATGCTGTGAAGGGTGAACGTGGGCTCTGTACGTTAGCGTACCCCTCATTTGCACAATGTTTTCTAACACTGAGGCACAACGTATCTAAAAGACGGAAAAAGTCAAGAAATGCATGCATTTGCCTGTTTTCTGCCCTCTTCTGGCAGTAATGTAAAGGTGAGCAGTATAAAAACCGTAGAAGGACACGAAAACGGTTGCTGCACTACCTCTCAGCACTATTCAACAAGTATGTGTCATAAAATGTGATGAAAGCGAGGATGCTATATGCTCGTGAGCCTTACGTGCGTGCCAGAGAAAGTGGTGTTTATTTAACGAGTTAATCCGACCAATTTACGTGAATCATTTACTGTATTTATGTATTTTTACTGTAATTATTTGTGTCCAGTGAGGAGCATGGAACATCCACGGCGGTGTCTGATGCCTTCTTGATGTGCAGGTAGCAGTTGTGACACAGGTAGTCCGTTCCGTGCACTTCACTAAATTGTTCCGCACTCAGAGCATTTCTGAGCAGCCCATCATCCAGCGACGACACACGGAGCAAGTTCTTACGAAAGAGTACCCTCCGCTGATGTCTTTTCATGTAGTCCGCACAATAAATGCGGTCCTTACTGTACTTCACGCTCATGGATCAGACACAGCATGAAGCAAAAAGAACGCTGGGGATACGAAATTTGTAAACTCAGTGAATAATGATTGCAGAACCACTGTGACGTGTGTGTAGAGTGGGCAAGGGTGAAAGCAGACGAGTGTGAAAGCGAAAGTAAAGTAAACGAGAGTCTCTGACGCCCGGCGCCCAGGAACTAGACCTCGGGGCATCCTACACCTAGCCTTGGTAGCAATCAGATGTACCAAGACCCAGCACGCAGTCACTTTTTCGTCTCAGCCTTTAGTTTGAACGTCCAAAGCCGGAAATGATGACAACGCTAATCTTGTTAGTGGCAGGCAACGTTCGTCGGCTCCGACCATGGGTGGTCGGTTCGCTGGGACAACAAAGTAGTTGCCGACGCATATTAACTTTCGCGTGAGAAAGTTGGAGGAAAATTGTCAAAATAAGCTGCCAGGAACCAAGAGAATGTTGAAAAAAAAATGAAGAGGAAGGAGAATAAAAGGAAAAGGGTTTGCTGGGCAACGAAGGTCAGCAGCGCTGCGATAGTCTGCAAGGAAGATAGCTGTCCGGGTCTCCACCTTTGCCGCGTTGTAGTTTTCGTTCTGCAAGGAAAAAACCTTTCTCGTTTACGAGGAGAATATATATCGTTCTAGACATGTGCTAAGTTTGAAGAAAATCGAGACTGGGGTTTTTGAGATACAAGCACCCAAATATCGTTTTTTTTTCAAGGGTGACCCTTATTTGACAGCCCCGTACGGAAGAGCAACTTTGTTCAGAGCTGCAAATTTGGTACCAAATTGTAGCCCAAGCTTTGCTCTACGCTGTGGTATGCGGCACATCTCTTTAATTTGTATAGGATGGGCACGGTGCAGCGAGGAAGGTGAGTAAATTCTGCCTTAAAGAGCAAGATTGGCCATTTTTGAGTAAAAATCTAACAAATATTTTCTTGTTTTGTTTACGCTTTCCCGAGGTCGCACACCTATCGTAATCCACAAAAAATTTCAATGTTTTGCATGCTTTCTTTGGTGAGTTATAAAATCCCAAAAACGCTTCATCTGAAAACTCTTTTCCCGGGTCATTTTCTTTCCGAATTTTTTACTCGCGAGTGCAAACACTTAGAGCCAAAATATTTGTCATTTCGTTCCTGCCGGGCGCTGGGCTACAACATATATTTTTTCAGAAAAAATCAGCGGTGGTCGCCGGACCGCCTTGCCTGAGTTGAAATGGAAACACCCGCGTGTATTTTACGGAACCACGCGTTCGTTTGAGTTTCAAGCACGCGTTCGTGAAATCAAGCGTTTGACGACTTTTTCGCGTTGTTCATAGTCACACAAAGAGATGCGATGTCGTTGCTGAACTTGTGCTCTTTGCTCGCGCGAAAGTGTAGCAGAGTGCAGTGCACTAAGAGTAACTGTGCAGGCAAGGACAAAGAAACAGGCTGGAAGTGTATCAAAATCAAACGGTTTATTGGGAGTTAAATACGGAGATTCCCTAAAGTTGGCGTCATCTCTCAAAACATCTTTACTTATAGTCCAGATACACAGGACCACAATCACATGGCATCCTTTGCTGTTGATATGTATAGTGAGACCGCCAAAAACAGATGAGCATCGTTGTACTACGATGACCGCCTGCTGAGTGCTCCTGGAACACTTTTATTTATAAACCCCTAGTGTGGACCCATATCCATGCACGTTCTTCTTATTTTCTCTTCTTATTTTTACTATTCCTTTATTTAATTTATTTTGGCATTTGAAGCGAGGAGGAGGAGGAGTGTCGTTGGGAGGAACCCGAGAGGTCTGCCTGCCTGATTACGCGGCATGTTTCTCGGGAAGGGAAAGGTGGTGGAGAGGAGGAGAGGAAAGGGTGAAGTGGAAGACCGAGCGGAATCCGCTCGGGGGGTGAAAACTTGTTATATTTCATGAATTAAATTCCGCGAACGCGATTCTGCGCCCGACGCGTTAACGCGGTACCGCACGCGAGCGTGTTGCCGAAACGTCTTCGAGGACGCGGGCGACCCTTTCTTTGATTTTGAAATCACGCCGGTGCGGGCGACTGGAGCACGACGGTTGCAGAGGCAGCTGGCAAGCTAGTTCCAAGGCATCACACCAGATGGCGCCTGCATCATACCTCTATACGAGAAAGACAGAGAACAAGAAAGTACTAGCGACACGTAAAAATGGCAACACTGCTCGACAAGTCTAAGCATGCCAGAGCGCGGGGAAAAGGCCTAACCGCTACTGCTAAACAGCACGGAGAAAACACTACAAATCGGGGGAAAAGGCTTAAGGCAATCGACTAGACCTAACCAGGCGCCCACAGCTCCCCATAGAGCCCATAGTTTGAGATAATTCAGGCAACACTGAACATACGACCAATGAAAATGCGTCGTGATGCCTAGCAGCCAACCAATCAGCAACCTCTCAGTTTGGCTCGGCTTTCGGCCGGCCCTGGCTGCCATTGACTTCTACTGGTTACTGGTTACTAATACATATTTATTGATGCAACGTATAAACTCAAATGTTTGACTCATATATTCACCGTGCGTACAGGACGTTTCGTTCCTTGAATAGACAGTAACCAAACCAAGTTCGAACTTGCAAAGCACACATACAGTCTACTTCTGGAGGCGAGCGAAGTCCACGAGTACGTGCGTTTCACAAATGAGCATCTTCTTCTCATTTTGGCGATGCACCGTAGGTCACACAGTCACGGGAAATACTTTTGTCGTACGAACACTCTCTTCTTCGTCACTGTATTTGAAAATGCGACAGCGCTCGAAAGTGTTCCTCATGCGTCAGCTCACCAAGCATTCCAGTTCCGACCCGGCAAGAATGTCCGTAGGTTGACACTTTATTGGAGATCAGTACATGGCCAGAGTCACTATAGCTCACAAACAAACCCGCGCGTACACTTCCTCTTTGGTCGTTGTGGTCAACCGACATCGGCGAGCCGCGGAGACGCAGTGACCTTGCTTGGAGCTGCCCGCCTGGCCGACTGCCCGCGAAAAGTGAGCTGTCAGATATTTCGAAACTTTATCAACCAATCCCGGAGCGCGCATCCTCCTTTGGCCAATGGGCATCCGTCATGATGCCTGACGATGTAATACCACGTGACTGTGACGTGATTTTATTTTTCTACTGCCGCAAATGCGGGGAGCTGTGGAGGCCTGGCCTAACCACAGCGTCACAATACTACGCGGCTAACACAAGGCGGGAACCACTAGCCACACGACGGTAAACGTGCGTCAACAGGCTTGGACACCGCTAAACAAGTCTAAACATTCTCGTACGGCGAGAAAAGGCTTAACACGAGCACGGTAAAACAACGCGCAAACATCGGTAAATCACTCACCTTTTTCCCCGCTGCGACGGAGCGTCCGCTCTCGTCGACAGCCAGGGATCAAGTGATGACAGAGCGACCGACCGCACGTCTTCTCCCCACAAGAGCCAGAGCTGGACTGACGTAAGCGCCACTCTACGGGTGCTACGCATGCGTGCGCGCTCCTAGCGCCCTCTGCGCGCTCCTACCGCCACCTGCGGCGGCCACCTGCGAGAGGCTAAGAGAGAATAGCATTCCTGCGCCCTCTTCTTGCGTTGCTCATTGGTCGTGACATCATCCCATTGTCCCAAGGCTACCCTGCTTTTTTTTTCACACAGTCGACACAACTGGACAAGGTCAATCTGCAATGAAGCCATGGCATGACGTCATCATGCAGGTGCATGGCTCAAGGACGCGTACACTCTAGACAGGGGACTTATTATTTATTGAATCACTATCCCAAGATTATTTCCTTTATTCTTCTATAACGATTGAATAGGAAACTATTGCAGAAGAACAACATGTATGAAAGCTGATCGTAGGAATTCCAAAGTCTTACTAAATGAGACTTGCAAAAGAACAAAATATTCTAACACGTAACTCCATCAATGGCTAATAGGAGGACTAGGCACTCAACAAATCAACACAGAGTACGAGCACCAAGGAGCGCAGAACGATGCGTCTACTCCATTCGATAGCCAGGCATGGAACTAAGTCGTAATGCTTTTTCTCCTCTATAAAGTCACGCATCTGTCCCTCTTGCGGTTGATTTCTGAACTAATTTAATCGCAAAACTATTAAGAATAGCACTATTCCCATTCAGGGCAGCACTATCGTCAAGACAACAATGTTTCTTGTCAAAAAAAAGAAAAAATACAAAGCGTCAACAAAGGAAAGCATGCATGTCGGGGCATGTCAAGACACGTCAGGACAAGTCGCACGACTGCTGGGCAACAGAGGAAAACAGACACTTGAACAGAATGAAAGGACACCCACCATCATCGGACACGTACACTACATTCCCTCATTGTAAATCCGCTCGTCACAAAATCCACCTGTATCGTCGAACACCATTCACCAGTGACGAACCACACATCCGCACCCCATCAGAGCCAGACAGAACCCCAGCGAAACTACGCTTTTCCACTGACGACCAACACAATTGATAGGAGCAGAATTACCGTGTCCAGACCCGCCAGTGTCCAAGAGAGAAGTGAATCCTTGCGCCCCCTGCAGGCCGTTCTCATTGGTCGTGACGTCACCCTATTATCTCACGGCTACACTGTTTTTTTCCACTCATGCTCCTCTAGACAAGGTCAACCTGAAACAATAGTGTTGCGGTATGACGTCATCATGCAGGTGCATGGCTCAAGGACGCTTACGCTCTAGACAGGGGACCTGTTATTTATTGAATCACTATCCCAAGATTATTTCATTTATTCTACTATAATGATTGCACAGGGAACTATTGCAGAAAAACACCATAGATAAGAGGAGATTGTAGCATTTCATTCCCAAAGTCTTACTGTACAGGAAAAAACAAAATAGTGGTTAGCGCTGTTCAAGCTTTATTTTCTTTGCAAAAATTCAGACTTTACGGTATTAAGCTGTTCGAGTAGGAGTGACTTTCCCTGCTCGCTTAAGATAAATTGTGTATCCCTGTCCTGTGCTTTCTTTATGCAGGGACAATGCAAATGAGTATTTAGCATTATGCAATAATTATCTGATAGCAGAAATGGGTGTCTTTGTCACAGTTTATTAGCGTGTGCGTCGTTACTTTATTTATTTATTTTCTCTTATAGCTATGCGAGCAAAAGTGCGTGTAATTTTTCGCTGCTCTTTTCTTATTTTCTCTACTTTTATGTAGAAGAAATCCTCCTGCGTAAAAGCTGAATAGTGTTCTATCAGTGGAAGTGGGGTTGTTTGTTTGATTTTGTTGGGTGTTTGATATCTTGATGAAGTAAGCAGTGCTTAATTTTGCAGGTTTTTGAGCAGAAATACTGGTATCTGAGCACGGAGTAGAAATTTCTATATTTCTCTGTTCCTAAGAAAATTTGTACATCGTTTTCCAAGCAGACCGCGTTTAGTTTACGCGAAATAGAAAAATGAAGTTGTATATGCTCTATGATGATCCGCCGCAGGCTTAGGCCTTTTCCCCGATGACCAGTGTTTTGTATGCGATGTCGCATGTCTGGACTTGTTCAGTAGTGTTGCAATTTTTACCCTTCGCTAATATCTTGTTGCTGTCGTCTTGTGTTAGACGTTGGGCTTCGTAGCCATGTGCGGTAGCGCTACGATTATTCCTGAGCGCTACGTGTGTTTATTGCGTTGTCCATTGTGCGTGCATGCGTGTGCTTTTTTCCTGATTTGTGACGTCATCATGGCATGTCTGGACTTGTTTAGCAGTGTTGCAGTTCTTCCCGCTGCTAGTATCTTGTTGGTGTCATGTTGTGCTAGCCGCGTGGCGATGTGTGGTGACCTGAGGTCTTAAGCCTTTTCCCTGCTCACCTTGTGTATCCCTGTCCTGTGCCTTCTTTACGCAAGGGCAGTGCGTCTGTGTATGTGGCATTATCAGATACTAGACATGAGTGTCTTTTTCTTAGTTTATTAGCATATGCTTCAGGTTTTTTTAGTCAAGCACAAGTGCGCGCAATTTTTCGCTGCTCTCTTCCTCAAATCACCGATTTTACGCAGAAGAAAGTCGCATGGTACAGCTGAGAAGAGGGTTTCTCTGATTGTTAGTTAGATGTTGTTAGGAGCTCGGTATGTTGAGGAAGTCAACTGTTAAAGGTATCCGTGAAGAAATGCTTGCATCTGAGCGCAGGATAGGAATTCCTGAAGCACGGCACCCTCAGTGTAAATTAATTATTTTGGATGTGAGTCTGCTTCACTGCATGACAAGGCTGAAATGGGAAGAGAGAAAAAATTGGAGCGCTTCATTAATAGCGATCCAAGTAATAGGGCAATTATAGTTTCCATAGAAAGTAGAATTTTAATGGGCTCCTAAAATTATAGTTTTGTAGTTGTTTTTCTAAACTGTAATGCAAGGTAGAAAATCATTAATATGGTGGGAATGCCATCATGTTCCCGTAAAGGCGTTCTGTCTTGTGCTTTTGCGTGCGCGAATGGAACTTTGCTCCCCGGCTTTCGCGCCTTTTTGCTCGCAATGCGCGAATGGAACTTTGCCCCCCCCCCCCAGCTTTCGCGAACTTTTTGCTCGCAGGTGTAGCCTCAGACAACGAATGTATGAGCATAGAAAGGGTCATGTATTACTTAAGCCTGGAGGTGATGTTGAGTGGACTCACTTATTATTTTAAAGAGCAGTGGTAGTTTACTGTAATTCTAATTACCATGATGAGCCTTTGGGGTGAAAATCGTTAATATGCACGGTGCTTTTTTGTTGAATTTTAATGAGAGAATGAATGTCATTAAGAGTAGGACAAAGGAAATAATCTTGCGATTCAATAAATAATAGGAGTCTTTGTCTTTGCCGCTGTCTTCTTCAGACAGGATGTGATGACGTCACGCAGTCTGTAGCAATGCATTGACCGTTACTGGAAAAAAGTGTAGCAATAGAAAAATGGGGTGTATTGTCCTGGACGGATTTATGATGAGCACTGTTTTTGAATAAGAGGAGTGTGTGTGCTTAGAAATAGTTTGATGCTGGTTTTCTTCTTTGTTTCTTTTTGCTTTTTCCCCCTTGTTGTGTGATAAACATGCGCTGACATGCTCTGACCTGTTCTGACATGCTTTCCTTCTACATGTAGTTTTTTTTTGTACAATGAATATTCTTGACGATGACGATAGTGCTGCCTTGAATGGGAGTAGAGCTATTCTTAATAATTTTGCGATTCATTTAGTTCAGAGAGTAACCGCGAGGGGGCAGGTGTGTGACTTTATTCAGGAGGAACAAAGCATCATTATTCAGTTAGCTGCATGGCTCTCGGCTGGGATGGACATGTCTTGCTGAACCACTATTTTGTTTTTTTCCTGTACAGTAAGACTTTGGGAATGAAATGCTACAATCTCCTCTTATCTATGGTGTTTTTCTGCAATAGTTCCCTATGCAGTCATTATAGCAGAATAAAGGAAATAATCTTGTGATAGTGATTCAATAAATAACAGGTCCCCTGTCTAGAGCGTAAGCGTCCTTGAGCCACGCACCTGCATGATGACGTCATACCGCAACACTATTGTTTCAGGTTGACCTTGTCTAGAGGAGCATGAGTGAAAAAAAATAGTGTAGCCGTGAGATAATAGGGTGACGTCACGACCAATGAGAACGGCCTGCAGGGGGCACAAGGATTCACTTCTCTCTTGGACACTGGGGGGTCTGGACACGGTAATTCTGCTCCTATCAATTGTGTTGGTTGTCAGTGGAAAAGCGTAGTTTCGCTGGGGTTCTGTCTGGCTCTGATGGGGTGCGGATGTGTGGTTCGTCACTGGTGAATGGTGTTCGACGATACAGGTGGATTTTGTGACGAGCGGATTTACAATGAGGGAATGTAGTGTACGTGTCCGATGATGGTGGGTGTCTTTTCATTCTGTTCAAGTGTTTGTTTTCCTCTGTTGCCCAGCAGTCGTGCGATTTGTCCTGACGTGTCCTGACATGCCCCAACATGCATGCTTTCCTTTGTTGACGCTTTGTATTTTTTTGACAAGAAACATTGTTGTCTTGACGATAGTGCTGCCCTGAATGGGAATAGTGCTATTCTTAACAAGCGCAAGAGGGACAGATGCATGACTTTATAGAGGAGAAAAAGCATTACGACTTAGTTCCATGCCTGGCTATCGGATGGAGTAGACGCATCGTTCTGCGCTCCTTGGTGCTCGTACTCTGTGTTGATTTGTTGAGTGCCTAGTCCTCCTATTAGCCATTGATGGAGTTACGTGTTAGAATATTTTGTTCTTTTGCAAGTCTCATTTAGTAAGACTTTAGAATTCCTACGATCAGCTTTCATACATGTTGCTCTTCTGCAATAGTTTCCTATTCAATCGTTATAGAAGAATAAAGGAAATAAGCTTGGGATAGTGATTCAATAAATAATAAGTCCCCTGTCTAGAGTGTACGAGTCCTTGATCCACGCAGGTGCATGATGACGTCATGCCATGGCTTCATTGCAGATTGACCTTGTCCAGTTGTGTCAACTGTGTGAAAAAAAAAGCAGGGTAGCCTTGGGACAATGGGATGACGTCACGACCAATGAGCAACGCAAGAAGAGGGCGCAGGAATGCTCTTCTCCCTTAGCCTCTCGCAGGTGGTCGCCGCAGGTGGCGGTAGGAGCTCGCGCGCATGCGTAGCACCCGTATAGTGGCGCTTACGTCAGTCCAGCTCTGGCTCTTGTGGGGAGAAGACGTGCGGTCGGTCGCTCTGTCATCACTTGATCCCTGGCTGTCGACGAGAGCGGACGCTCCGTCGCAGCGGGGAAAAAGGTGAGTGATTTACCGATGTTTGCGCGTTGTTTTACCGTGCTCGTGTTAAGCCTTTTCTCGCCGTACGAGAATGTTTAGACTTGTTTAGCGGTGTCCAAGCCTGTTGACACACGTTTACCGTCGTGTGGCTAGTGGTTCCCGCCTTGTGTTAGCCGCGTAGTGTTGTGACGCTGTGGTTAGGCCTAGTCGATTGCCTTAAGCCTTTTCCCCCGATGTGTAGTGTTTTCCCCATGCTGTTTAGCAGTAGCGGTTAGGCCTTTTCCCCGCGCTCTGGCATGCTTAGACTTGTCGAGCAGTGCTGCCATTTTTACGTGTCGCTAGTACTTTCTTGTTCTCTGTCTCTCTCGTATAGAGCTACGATGCTGGCGCCATCTGGTGTGATGCCTTGGAACTAGCTTGCCACCTGCCTCTGCAACCGTCGTGCTCCAGTCGCCCACACCGGCCTGATTTCTTCCAGATGGCGTCGTTGATTTTCAAATAAATTATTTCCCACTGTCTGCTTCCTTTCTATCTAGTTTTTTTCTGCAACCTGAGTATTGCACTGAGTTAGATTTTGCTCAATTTAAAAATTTTAAAAATTTAAAATTTAAAAAAGTTTAAAGTAATTTTAAAATAATTTAAAGTGAAAAGTGCAATACTTGCCATGGATTTTCTGTGTAAAACTTGGGTTGAATGATTACTACTGACTTGGCCTGCACGTCATGCTCGTAAAATCTTTCGTTTGCATTGTGGCATGTTAATAGATTCGCTTTTCGCGAAGGCTTCGTGTTATCTCCCAGGCACTGAACCCGAATGCGATTGTATAAGTCGATGACACTGTGTCGCGAACGCTTTGACTTATCCCTCCGCAATCAGTTATCTTGCCTTATTTCCCGTTTTGCTCTGTCTTGGACGGCTCATTTTTCCTATCCAGTCATACAAACGGACAACTGTGTTGACAAAAATATTTATTTATTTGTTCCGCACTCCAATCGCGTTGCTTGTCAAAGACGCCTTTTCTTCTTCTTTTACTATGTCTGGGCTAGTGCAACTGATTGAGAATGAAATTAATGAAATATGATAAGTTTTCACATGAGATTAGTGATCCTTTTTGTAATCATAGACTGATGTATCATGTCTCTATATTTCAATAACTGATCCTTCTCCGGCAATTCTATCAGCCGGATGTTGAACTTGTACAGAGTGTAGTCGAGTAAAACCTATTTGGTGGTCAGGTCTCATTCCATATGAGAATTCTTACACAAATTGTGGAATATTCGTTTCCTTAGCGATCACTGTTCTCAGTCTAGCCATGCTAAATGTAAGGTGTTTTTCATTGTGATGTGTAGAATTCATTATAATGATGACAAAGATTACATTTATTGTTTCAGTTATACACTTGTTTATTTCGATAAATTACAGTTCTATTTCAAACTCTGAAGTTTTCGTTTGTTGTCTTCATTGATGAATTCCGAAGATATTAAATAGTTTATTCTGATTATTGGGCGCTTGAATCCAGCGTTGATTAACGCAGGCGCTATGTTGTCGCCGTGTTTGTATTGCTTCAACAACTTGCATTTTGTCGCGATGAACTTGCACAGTCTCTTATTGATGCTTCCTTTCTTTGTATGAAGGTTCTTGAATGGCATACAAGAGAGTATTAGATGAAAATCGTCCGGTGGTCCACCGCAATTGATATGTTTGTTGAGTTTCAACAGGTGATAATACATCAGACCTTGCACGACAATATTGAACTTCTGTTGATTCGACATCGTTGCAGAGACTGGTAGAAGAAAATAATTGCGTTGCCGTGGGAGTGGAATATATCACGTGATAAGATTTTATGTACTTTCCATCTCAGATATGTGTAATTTCAACAAATCCGTAATGAATCGTGCGATATAGACCGCTTGTATATGATAATTTGATCCGACTGCTTTCTTGATGTACGCAATGCCCATTGCAATGATTACAATTACATCTGGTCTAGTGTATTTCAATTCTTCGTTGGCAAACCTCAAAAACTCCGCCATCAATCCCAATGGCCCTTCCGACGTTGATGTGCAAATATTTTTATAAGTATTATAGATTCGGCATATAAATTCTTGCACCTTCAGTTCTGTAGTTTGTACCATATCTCCGAATACGACCATGTCCAGGACGTATTGAAATGCAGCGATAATGAAATCGTTTCGCGGCTCCTCCTTTTCGAAGCAGTTTTTTATCACATCTTCCCATGGCTTATGGTATCGAGTACAAAATCTGTCCATCTTTTCAATGTAGAGCAATTGTCTCTTCTGTTTTCAAGTGCACATCTACACTTAATTAAAAGCATATCTATGTTTATTTTATTGATTAAAATTTTATTATCTGATTTAGAATGCTATAATCTCCACCTGTCGTGAGAATTATTGTTTTGATTTTGTTTCAAGTATTCACTCGACTGATATTCTATGAGTTGTGAACTTACCGCTCGAGATAATTATTGTCTTGTATTTGTTTCAATTGTTCACTCGATTGACATAAGTAAGTACCTCTAAGATGGGAATGCCTCATAACTCTGAGTTGCATTTCACATTTGATATTTCTGTGTGGTTCATTAGAAATTTCCGTTGCAAGATATTACAAAAATTGACGTAATTAAATTTGTTTCTCGTTTTTGATTGAGTATCGTTGCTACCAATTAATAATTTGGACTTTCTCTACATCTTCAATAACAATATCGCATCTCTACAAACTTAGCCGACTTGTCAACCACTTTGACGAAAGATTTCCGTTTCAGGGAAAGGATGCGAAAAGATAGTGACCCCAGCGAGTGATATCGACATCTATTTGCGCTGCACAATAAACTATATCGCCTTTGAACTCTCTTATCTGACCTCTAGAGCGCCCCGTTTGCTGGACAAAGTAATATAGCCCCTAACCCTCTGAGTGATAAAGCATGCGCTGTGCTATCGTCACATAGATATAGACATAAAGTCTCCCGGCTTTGAGGAAAAGAGTGAAAACCGTGCATATTTCCTACGTCTTGGATACCTCCATCAAGGTTCGTAATGTTTGTTAGAATGAAAATTGTATATTGATTGATTTTATGATGGTTCAATGATAGATTATTTTCCTCTGTTGATATTTACGTGTCGCTGCGTGTTCCTCTGTTCTTCAGCGTTAAGCCTGTGCTATTTCGCCTTTGATAGAATGATTAGCTATTATTTCTCTATCTGTTGGATGGTGCGCAGGTTTTGGCTCTCTATTAATTGCAGCTGTTGATTGTGTTGTTTCTCGTTATTTCCTTACGTCTATGCTATTCACTTAATAAGAAATTAAAAGTTGAGTAATGTTGGAATATGAAATTGAGATTCCCTATTGCGCTCGAAATGTTATGACAGATATTCACGTTATTGCAATGATGGTTCTCACGTATAGGAATATTAGACTTTTTATAATACAATTTGTAATTTCATTGTAATCGTATTGATTAAGAATATTTTCTTTGTAATGGTATATATTTTATTTCCTATTGTCGTTCGTGTTCCGCGGTCTTCCATACATCTATCGGCACCTGTCTTCAACAAATCAGGGCAGATATAATTAGATCTGGTTGTTGGCTAGGAGCGTGCTATGTGGTGAAGTTCATTTTTAACACGTCTATTTTCTGATGAGTTTGATTTTTTCTTCTGATTTTCTGAATGATAGATTACTCTGTTGTTTTGATTAGGAATATCTTCTTTGTAGTGGTATAGATTTTATTTCCTCTTGTGTTCGTGTCGTTCTGCGTTCTGTTTGTTGGTTAGGAGCGTGCTATGTGGTGAAGTTCATTTTTAACATGTCTATTTTCTGACGAGTTTGATTTTTCTTCTGATTTTCTGAATGATAGATTACTCTGTTGTTTTGATTAGATTAGGAATATCTTCTTTGTAGTGGTATAGATTTAATTTCCTCTTGTGTTCGTGTCGTTCTTTGTTCTGTTTGTTGGCTAGGAGCGTGCTATGTGGTGAAGTTCATTTTTAACATGTCTACTTTCTGATGAGTTTGATTTGTTCTTTTGATTTTCTGAATGATAGATTACCATGTTGTTTTGATTAAGAATAACTTCTTTGTAGTGGTATAGATTTTATTTCCTCTTGTGATCGTGTCCCATAGTCTTCCAGGGTCTCTGCTGTTCACAGTTAATTACATACAACTATCAGAACTTCCCGCTATTGCACTGATGGTTCTCACGTAGAGGAATATTAGACTTTTTACAACACAACTTATAATTTTGTTTGTAATCATATTGATTAAGAATATCTTCTTTGATTAAATGTGGTGATCGTTTCTCGTTTTGATATGGTGTAGCTATTATTTCCCTACATGTTGGATGATTGGTTCTATATTAATGCTATGTGTTGATTCGTATTATTGCCTTATGTCTGCGCTATTCACTTCAATAGAAATTGAACAATTAAATTTGTGTCATGTTGGAATATTAAACTTAGCTATTGTGCTCGAAATTACTTACATCTATCAGGTTCTCACATCTCAGACTTTTTTATAATAAAACTTGTAATTTTGATTGTAATTGTAATGATTAAGAACATCTCCTTTGATTAAATGTGCTATCCCTTCTGATTCATTGAAAACTTGTGTGTATGATTACAGTTAATAAAAAATATTGTGTTTGATCTGTGATACCTATTCAATGCTATTGTATCGTACCTGTAATAAGTATATTCTTTGTTACGTGTATTGTGTTTCTTCTACTTGAGATTTTTGGCTAAGTTTTTCCCATTCACGCAGAGCCATAACATAATTTCTGACACTAATGACTTTAATAAATATATTTTCACTTGCACTTTTGTGTATGGCTATCCTTTGCATGTAAACAGCCTACTGCACACCTGTTGTAGCTGGAAAAAATTAGCGATTCAAGTCGGCACAGATTGAAAAATGACGAAAGACGTCGGCCCAGGTTGAAGGGTAGGCGCGCACGCAGCCCTCCGGCCACGCACCGTCCACCTGTAAGCGCCTCCACCTGAGCGCCGCCTGTCGCGCACACGAAAAACTCGCAAAAAAAGTTGGTCAAGGCTCAAAAATGTCGAAAGAAGTCGGTCCAGGTTGAAAAATGTGAGAGGGTAAGCGCGCACGCAGCCCTCCGCCCGCCGATAAGCACGCGGACAACCCTCTGCACACGCGCTGCACGGGGAAAAATACGCGCAGGGCTCAGGGCAGGGGTCAGGGGTCCAGGTTGCTGAGTGGACCCCATGCTTATACTGCACCCCCTATTACTACTCAGAGTGCATGCGATGAGTGAACATAGAGACAGTATGCTACCGTGGGATCCGGACATTTCCACCGTGCACCGAAATGTCCGTAGGATGTGCCTGCTTTTAAGTTACCCTTGGCGATCTGCTCAAAATGCACTTTCCTGAATCGATTCGAATCTATATCTTGCGCAATTGCGGAACTCAACCTGAACCGAAGCAATGTACCCGAACCGAAAAAATAACGGTTCCGATCCCTGCCCACGCGAGCGAAGTACTTTGGTGCCCGTCCATCTCATCGAACACAGTTTCATCGAGTGCCGTTTCATCACATGGTGCTTCACTCAACAACAACAAATATATTGTGATGATGAAGTGGGGAGGTTTTCTACTCACTCAACACGCCAACCCGTAGAAGACATGGTGAAAACGGTGAACAGTGGAACAGTGAACTAAAGAAGACGATGGCTGAGGAGTGAAAATGACTAGAATGTAGCAGTCGCATGTCACATGCGTCACATGGTCACTCTGAACGAATCACATGAAAGTCACAGTCTACATCTGAAAAACTGCAGCCATCCTCTTTACCTTGCTTTCATTTCGTTACACATTCTTTCTATCGGGCTCATAGCATTTGCGATTACTTTCACATCTCTAAATTCTTATAGCGGATAGGCCAAGGAACGGAGAACCTGCTTTATGAAAGTCACTAATGGCGTTTCCTTTGCTAAAAGTGGAAATTTGCTTTATGGAGGATGTTATGTCGAGGATGTTATGGATATATATGAATATGTTTATTTTAGGAAGGAGAATAAATTTTAGCACTCAATTTCATGGGGCATGCCCATTGCCTTATCGTGCGTTTTGCAGGCAGATCAAAAGAAAAAAATGGGGAGGGCGATCGTGCCACTTCTGGAGCTCTTCCTTACAATGAACTTTGGTATATCTTGTGCTACAGAACCCCACACCACAAAGGGCAAGGTCGCTCAAGAGTACACCAAAGAGACACGGGGGACAATAAGATGATCCCAGACTCCAAGGCGCACACGTGGCTGGGGTCAAAAATCGTTTTCTTTGGTCTCTAAGGTGATTCAGATGAAAACCAGAAATAAAGTTCAACTTACTGTGCCTTATGTTCTTACAGCGTGATTATGTTTATTACATGACCGCTATTACTATTTACTATTTAATGCGGACAAACACCGCCGCGATTATTGTGGGATAATATGCTTGATGGTATTAGTCAAGGACCTAGAGGTTGTTAACCTTTCACACACAGAAGGATGAGTGCAAAATGTATAAAAGAGGAGTCCTGACGCTGGGATCTTTGCTCGCTTCATTGCCGAGTGTTCTTTTCGGATGTCAGCTAGCCTTGCCGCCATGATCAACTTCTTCTGGCTTGTCCGCCTTTTTCTTGCAGGTAATATTTGTTATCATATTTATTCATGGTGTTTTGTATTGCCCCTTACACCCAATTTGTGTCAAAAATTTATCCTGAAAACATTTCAGGAAAAATACGTCGACTGACCGCGATTAGGATGGCGCGATGGGGAGCTTAGCAGATTTTCTGTTTCTTTGTTCTCACAGAAGTGTAATTACTCTACACGGGAGATATTTGCACTGATCCTCGTCAAATAAGATTAAGCGCAAGAAATCGAAATTTATAGAAGGTACTTCTCTGTGTCTTTTCATTCGCGTTCATAACGTGGCGAGACACCGAAGGTGCATCATGCAGCAGGCAAGTGCAAATGCATTCTCAGAACGAGTGTATACATCAATACATATGTGGTTTATGCGTATAGAATAGATTACATTACTTATCTGAATCATTCTGATATTCACACAGCAGCGAAAGCAAAAATAAGAAGAAAGTATTGGTAAAATGCGTAGTTATTCGTTGTCGCTTCAAATACCAAAATAAATTAAATAAAGGAACAGTAAAAATAAGAAGTGAAAATAAGAAGAACGTGCATGGATATGGGTCCGCACTAGGGGTTTATAAATAAAAGTGTTCCAGGAGCACTCAGCAGGCGGTCATCGTACAACGGTGCTCATCTGTTTTTGGCGGTCTCACTATACATATCAACAGCAAAGGATGCCATGTGATTGTGGTCCTGTGTATCTGTGTGTAAAGATGTTTTGAGAGATGACACCAACTTTAGGGAATCTCCGTATTTGACTCCCAATAAACCGTTTGATTTTGATACACTTCCAGACTGTTTCTTTGTCCTTGCCTGCACAGTTACTCTTAGTGCACTGCACTCTGCTACACTTTCGCGCGAGCAAATAGCACATGTTCAGCAACGACATTGCATCTCTTTGTGTGACTATGAACAACGCGAAAAAGTCGTCAAACGCTTGATTTCACGAACGCGTGCTTCCGTAAAATACACGCGCGGATATCACGGTAAAAAAAAAGCTTTTTGTTTGTTTACCTGTAGGCAGTTTTGGTTATTGTTGTTATATACAGTGTCGATTTATTGTGCTTGCATTCTCTGCCTTGCCATAAATCATGTTACCTGTACATAAGCAAAAACCCACAATCACTGACACTTCGTTCTTGCCCACTTATTGTCGAGCGGTCAGAGAGCTCACGAATATTACTATACAAACAAGGCGAAAAAGTCGCCACAACACGTAAAGTAAATTAAATTACACGCGTCGATATCGCGGTTTAAAAAAAGAGAGAGAAATCACAACGACCAGCAGTCTTCACTTCATCAAACCGTACCTCCGTGAATTACAGGAACGGATATCACAGTCAAAGGGGAAAAGTCATCACAAGTCACAGCAATTTTCACACCAGCAGTCATCGCAACGACATCGCATCTCTTTGTGTAACTATGAACAACGCGAAAAAGTCGTCAAACGCTTGATTTCATGAACGCGTGCGAGGGACGGCAGCCGGGGACATATCGTCCGGGGACATTTTGTCCGGATCCCACCGCATTTATGTTCTTTGTTCAATTGTTTTACTATGCGTTAGCATGAATGTTAATTTAAAAGATCCCGTCTCCCAATTTAAAACAAATAATGTGATAGCGCTTGATCGGCTATGATCCGTTTCCTCAGCTGTTCACAACGATACGGAGAAATCGTCCCCGGTGGGAAACTAGTTTAGAACCGGGTCCTAGGTTAGTTTTCAGAATTTAGGTTAGTTTAGGCTTGTTTTTGACAGTCCACCGTCCACAGTCCATCGCATCGTCCTCATCGCATTATAACTGGATATTCCGAAATCCTAAGCTGTTATTTGAAGAAAAGTAATTGATAACAGTACAAACATGAGTAAGAAACATCATAAATAGCATAACAGCACTTGATCTAACGCCGCTTGGTCGAAAGCCGTTTGATCGCAAACCGACGCCGTTTGTTCGAGAGATGTTTCTTCGAAGGGAGTTGGAAGCTCGCAGCGTGTCCTTAGCACCTCTTTTTCTGTAACTTTTGACTCGAACATACGGAGCAGGCAATCAGTGTCCTCTCCTTTTTTGTTTGTTTGTTTTTGCTTCTTTTTTTTCAGCTAAAGAGGGGAGACCACTGGTTATTTTCAGGCCTTTGTTATTCACGAACAGCACAGGCTTTTTACTCTCTCCCATCCGAAAGGAAAATACAATTGAATACAACAATGCGAAATTGTAACGGAACTTGAATCCCCGCTTCACCTCCAGCACCCGGCGATGAAACTCTCCACCCATCATCCTGAAATAAAGTTGTATCCCGCAGAAAATGTCTTCAAGTTGGGAGTACATTGCTGGCGAATGCTAAGCTCTGAATGCTACGAAGGAAATTTCGCCATAGTATAATGTCACGGATGAAAACAGACGAGCGAGACGGCGAATAATCGGCAAACTCTTTATTCTAGCTGCTTAGCTCGCTAGCACAAGAGCGGTAGTTCTTAGACAGAACTAAGATAAACGAATGCTCCGACTGGGAGCTCACAAGCTTTTATACAAAGCGGTGAACATTGTAGCAAACACGCGTCGGTGGAGAGAAGGAAATACAGAAGCCTCTCATGCACGCCTTGGTATTTTTGAAATTTCTCAAACATTTTCATATTTTTTATATTCAACGTGTTGGATAACTAGTGTGCAACACCAGATATCGTGTAGAAATCTGAGCCAGTATGGGGTCATGAACACACCGGTGCAACATGAGCAACAATAAGGCAGATGACATGTCAACAGGTTGCAAACTACTGCTCCATCTTGCACATTCGTCATGCACATCTAGGTATTTTTGAAAATTTTTAAACATTTCCACATCTCTTATATTCAATGTGCTGAACATCTTAGTGTGCGTCCTGCAGACTGTTTGTATCAATATTAGGTAATTTCATCAGAGACGCTGCATGCACAGAGGCAAACCAAATACCTATTTTTTTTTTGTGTGTGAGGGGTGTGTGGAAGAACTTGTTTCGGATAGCATGCACTATGTTAACATTTATTCATCCTATTCATATTCCAAATTTCAAAAATACCTAGATGAGCATGACAAATGTGCAAGATGGAACAGCGGTTTGCAACCTGTTGACATGTCATCTGCCTTATTGTTGCTCATGTTACACCGGTGTGTCCATGACCCATACTGGCTCAGAGTTAAACTTCATATCTGGTGTTGCACACTAGTTGTCCAGCACGTCGAATATAAAAAATATGGAAATGTTTGAGAAATTTCAAAAATACCAAAGTGTGCATGATGTACTGACATGACTGTTGCAACTGCAATAATGGTCATGCTTTCCTTGCAAATGTGTGTGATTGCACATTTTATTTTATTTATTTATTTATTAATACTGTAAGCCAATATGTGGCCCAAACAGGAGTGGCATACATGTTTGACACATACTCAACAATGGACAACAAAACAGAGCTCAGTAAATTGACCCATCAAAACACGATCATACACCATATCTATTAAATCAACACCACAAGGCATTCTATTGAAAACAAAAATAAAATTGCTCCACGTTACTTATAAAATTACCTGACTCGAAAACACTTCCGAGCAATGAATTCCAATCTTCTATCGTTCGAGGAAAGAAACTATATTTAAATGCATTAGTTCTTGCAAAAATTTGTGCTAGCATTTGTTCCCGCTGACTGTGTCGTGTTCTTCTCAACAAGGACGGTTTCAGAGAATTTGGTAAATTTAATGCGACATTTCCCATCAGACCCTTACGAAGAAATAATATCCGACTAATTTTTCGGCGCAGTTCAAGTGTCTGAATGTTGTTTACCTGCATCAGCTTACTAGGTGAGTCAGTTCTTCTGTATTTCCCAAAAATGAATCTTATGGCTCTTCTCTGTACCCTCTCCAGTAGTGTAATATCACTTTTCTGATACGGGTCCCAAACTACTGCTGCATATTCAAGTTTTGATCTAACAAATGTGTTATATGCGAGTAGCTTTGTTTGTGCCGGTGCATATTTAAGTTTCCTTTGTATAAATCCTAATTTCTTCAGGGCTAATGCACAGCTGTCAGAAATGTGATCAGACCACGTTAGTCTACTATTGATTGTCACCCCCAAATATTTATACTTCTGTACTTGGGATATTTCTTGACTCCCAAGCAAATATGGGAACACACTCGGTAACTTTTTTCTTGTAAGTCGCATCAGTACTGTCTTATCCAAATTAATCTTCATTCCCCATTGGCTACACCATTCTAAAACTGCTACCATAGAATTCTGTAATAATAAATGATCAGCATGGCTCGTGACCTCCTTAAAAATCACACAATCATCTGCAAATAGCCTTATTGAAACACCATCTGGAATCACAGTAACAATATCATTGATATAAATGAAGAACAACAAAGGTCCCAATACGCTTCCCTGAAGGACACCGGAACTAACAGCACACATGCCTGAAGGACGATTACTAATTTCTACAAACTGTTGCCTGTCATTGAGGTATGTTTGGATCCATCTCACAACAAATGCAGGGAGCCCTAAGCTTTCCAGACAATATAACAACTTTCCATGTGGGACTTTGTCGAAGGCTTTGCAAAAATCCAAGAACAACACATCTAATTGACCACATTTGTCTAATACACTGGAAAATTGATGTACAACATCCACAAGCTGAGTGACTGACAGTTGACATATTTTTTCTAAAGCCATGCTGATATTTGGACAAAACATTGTGGTCACTTAAGAACTTCTGTATGTAGACAACAAGAACGTGTTCAAGTATTTTGCAACTAGTACTAGTAATTGACACCGGCCGGTAATTGCTGACAAGTAACTGATCACCTTTTTTGTGAATAGGGACTACACGTGCCTTAAGCCAATCACCAGGTAAAACACCTAGTAGATAACAAGTTAAAAATGTGTGTTAAAAAACCAGATATCTGTTCCGCGTAGCGCCTCAGGAATACATTTGGGACCCCATCAGGCCCTGTTGATTTTTTGGGGTTCACATTGAGGAGCATCTCAAGGACACCCTCTCTACTTAGAAAAAGGTCACAACCAGAATTAGAAAGTTGATTCCGTAATTGGTAGCAATCCCTTTCCAAGTAGACACTTTGAAAATAGTTGTTAAATTCGTCAGCAATTAAACCCGCTTCAGTTATAGGTACATCATCTACACTTATTTTTGTCACCTCTTTTTGTGGTTGTTTCAGATAGCGCCAAAATCTCTGCGGATCGTTCTTGATAAATTCTTCAACCCTATGCTTAAAAAAGTTTGTTCTAGCTTCTTTAACTTTCGACACCAAGGAATGTTTTAAGGATATGTATTCTGGCAAGTAAGTTCTAAATTTTTTACGTAGCCGCTTAATTTTACGTTTCATGTGATGCGATGTGATGTGATGTGATGTGAATAATTTCACGGCTAATCCAAGGGTTTACTCTGCGCTTTGGGACTCTTCTTATGGGAACAAAATTTGCAATACAATACCCGACAGTGACACGAAACTGTCTCCACAGGGTCTCAATGTCAGTTGAAAGAGTGTCAAGGTTAAATTCAAGGTAGTTAATTTCCCAATATCATCTGCTTTACTAAAATCCTTCGTCGTGGGAACATCAGAAGCACTCAAAGAATGCTCTTCGTGAAATGTATAGTTATAATTTATTAAGTCATGATCTGAAATACCCTCTTCCACCTTAAGGCGGAATCAACCCAATGTATTCTCTATGGGCATTGCTTTGGAAAGTTCATCTCGAAAACTACTGCAGTAATGGAGCAGTACGCCGAGCTGCTAATACATGGGCAAATTCTGCACGTCCTGACATATTTTTTATCTGAATACAGCAAATAGGCGAATTTAGACGATTTTTTGTTTCTGTGAATGCGAATACATGGAGTCCTATGGGAGCAGCAGAAATTACTTCCTCAGACCTTTCAGCGACGAAATAAACGCCTGAAAAATATGTCAGGATGTGCATCTGTGTCCCCTGATGACAGTACAAGCTAAGTTGCAACGTTAACATTCGTATTATTCAAGATGAACGGGACAAATGTGTGGACATTTGTCGTCTGCTAGCATAGGCTGCATTGTGCTGCCCCCAGTGGGCTTCCGCTCCGGGAGAGGGGATACATCGAGATGGGAGGTGCGAGAGTGAGAGGGAAGGCAAACGGCTACGTGGCTACGTGCACTGCGTGAGGTTGGTGTTTCAGCCTGCCTTGGCGACGGGCCAGAACGGCGCGTGTCTTATCATGGTGAATGACTTTGCCTGCTCTATCCGGCGTCAGCGTCGTGCATCGATGTTCCTCACGCATGGCCTGTTACTGCGACCTCGGCTGCAATCAGTAGGACATAAATTGGCGTAATCGTGGCGTAATGCACGATACAAATAGGTGTTGAAGAGAAGGTACGACTTGTACTTTCTGTATGTCAGTTGCGTGATGTTTTCGGGAGTGCGCTTGTTTTATTACAGTGGTTCACGACCCAGTGTATGCTTCAGCCCAAATATGGAGCCATATATTTTTCAGTATTCATACCTGAATCTGGCATGGTCAAGATGTGCTGACATGTCATGCAACCAACACAAGTCGATGTGTGGGTGATGAGGTGTCGAGGATGTAACTAAGCGGCCGCTACGGGAAGGATCGCCGTGAAATGTGGCTTGAGAACGAGAAGACGTGCCTTGATTTTGAACAAGTGTGTCGGAAAGACGCGTGAATTGTGTACCATTATTATTGTGTAGCATTCCACTCATGAGGACTTTTCGAACGCCGTGTGCGGCTGTGTTATATACAACAGCAGCTTCTGTTCGTCATAAATCAGACCATCTGTTTATGGAATTTTATCGTGCATGTGCTTCTCTTCGTTCCTAAGTCCATTTCTATGTACTCTAGGTCATTCCTAAGTGTCGGTGCGATCTGTACTAGTTGTCAGAGGACAAAATTAAAGCCAATCAAATGGACTGTTCATCTGCATAGACAAGTGTTATTCATTTCTGCTTAGTTGCACCACGTACACACAGGGGAGCGCAAATAACATGCATGCGGGTGACCGTAGGTACAAGAGATACAAAAAAATCCAGCTAAAGTTGTTGACACTGGGCATATAAGACTACGGTTGATCTTGCTTGCGCCTTGCTCGTTATGGATGTCCGTTGGGTTTTTCCGGGTCTAGCTACAGGATTTGTGTGAGACCAACCACACGGCTTCATCCACAGTTATTTGCGTGCTTGCACCGATGGTGCAGCACATCATATTTTCGGCCGTGAACTTATGTTGAATTGTGCGATTATGATACGTGAAATAACAGACGCAGGCAAGTCATGGGGATATTCCTGCCGTCACCCTATCTCCATGGTGTGATTTGCACAACATTTCGATTGGGGGGATGGGTGAGGGCGGATATATTTATTGCAAAAAGAATGAAAGGGAAGCGCCAGCCACGCACAGTCCGATTGCTCCCGCAATGCGCTCACCAACAGGAGCGTATAAAGTTATGCATGCATTAGATTGCATTGCATGCAGACTGAGTCAGACGTGTACAAGGTACTCGAAAATGTATTTAAGTAAATACAATAAATACTAACGTTAGATTGTAATTAAGATAGAGTATAAGTACACGAAAATCGAAGAAATTAAGATAGAGTAAAATACTTCAAATGGTATTTGAAATACAATTAAGATACTATTTATCCTTGAACGCAAAAAGTCACTGGTCAATGCGGCAAGTCGCTGCTATGTGACATGAATCACCTAAACCCCGCGCAATACGCTAGCCGCCGCTGTGTGATAAAACTCGTTTAAAGACAAGTCCCAAAAAGATGACAAAGAGGTACCACATAACTCCACTAAGTATATGTGACCAAAACAAAGCAAACTTCTAGCAGGTCCCTGCCCGGCGAGGTCAGAATTCGGCGTCAGGGCACACATAATTGAACCCTCACCCGCCAAGGATTAGTACACACAGGGCAAGATCTCTAAATGGAGGCTTCTAGGAAGGGCCAATGTCCGGGTCGAGCCCTAGGGACTCAGGAAATTTCCACTGAACAAGCAAGATAATGAAAGACGAGACACAGGAAGTTTGAGAGGGAGATCCAAAATATGTAATTAGGTTATTGAGTACAAAATACCATGAAATCCATTTTAAATAGCGTACAAATACACAAAACAAAATGTATCAAGTAGAGTGCCAAAATACCGCTAATTGTATTTAAAACACAGTATTTTAAGTACAGTACACCAAATACGTATAGGTCTAGACTGACTGTATACACATACGATATCTACACTCGCTGCACGCGAATAACATTATTATGCAGCTTGCCAGGATGATGAAGTTGCCACAGAATTTAAAAAGTTCGTCCAGTTCGCTTATGTCCACTGCTTTATCCCGTAGTTCCATGTGTCTCGTGACTCGTGGATCAACTAGCTCAGGAATCATATATCCTACATAAAAGTTCTTAATGTTAGGCAATATTTTTTGCCAGAACGCAAGGTTCCTCTCGATGGTTACAACTTGCAGGTTCGTCGGCGACCACACTGCGAGTTTGCAGTAGCTCCTCTTCGCAATGTTTAGCTGAGCTTGTATTTGATAGAAGTACTTGTGTGATTCTGGAAGATATAAGCTGCCGTCTTTCGATATTTTTACGCCGATGGAATGGTTGCGAGCGGTTTCTGCGATGGTCATGTAATTCTGTGCTGTTGCAGGGCATTTTATTTCGAGGATTCCGTCGTTGTCGATAAGGCGGTCAGGAGTGGTGCATACGTAAGGTATATCAGGGTCGACGAAAAGGCCACATTTTTTCACTTCAACGTTCGGGTATCTGGCTTGGAATGCTGATGCTGCGTCTTCCTCGTGGTCGATGCCGTACTGACAATCTTTGCTGCGGAACGACTTGGGATACATTATGGCCTTCACTAAAGAGTGCTTGAAGGTTTTTCTATGTGGGCGACATATACTATGTACTGAGGTTGATGGTATCCTCATCTTTCTTTGTGAGTGCCATAGATCAGACTTGTTCTGTTCTAGTGTAGACTTCTGCAGACTGTCAGCTTCCTGGCTGGTCATCTGTATGCCACGCACAAAGTCTTTGGCTTTCTCAATAAAAATTGTCCTGTCCAGATCTGGCTTTTGAGATTGTCCTCCATAGTCCTTGTCCCCAACGGTGCTTGCGAATTTGAGTGTTCTCGATATTGGATCCCTGTCGAACCGCAACGCTCTTTTGCATTTTTGTTCGTTGTGCTTTTGTCTTGATGTTATTAGTTTCTTCAGAGCGGATGATGGACCTTTCGCGACGAACTTGCGCAGATAGAAGTCGTGCCATCTCGCACCTCTCATGTTGTATGCAAGAGCTAGGACGCGACATCTGTTACCGTAACTTTTACCCTTTGCATAGTCAACGCGTTTGCCACCGACTGTACGCGCCACCATGCTCATGTAGGTCTCAGCGGCATTACTTGTTGCGTCGAGGAGCAGCATATCGGATCTGTCTGCGAATACGTCTACTGCTTTCTGGATTTCAGTCATCATGTTGGATCTCAGAAGAAGCCGGATACCAACATAGACAGGAGACATGGCCACGACTATGTCCCTTCCTACCTTTATCGCTGCTCACCAACTGGGACTGCAGCAGACAGGTAGAGAATCCTGGGCTTTCTCTGTAATACGCCACGCAAAGCTACTTGATCGATTTGTACCGCCTAATCCGCATGCTGTAAATGTACACAATGTTATCACCCAAATTGCGAAGAACGAAAAATCAGACACAAGTTGGTCGCTCGGTTTTGCTCAGTTCCGCCATCCCAATTAGCGTCCCTCATTCTGTAAGCAAGTCCAAATGGATTATCACTTCAAGCCATTCGCGAAACTGTCAGCAAATCTACGAAGCGATGACAAACCAGCCGAGACGATCGAAGCAGCTGAGCCACACGCCACATCTCAAACACGCGCCGCCGCTAAACACAATAAAGCATGGACAAATATAGCAGCAAACCATACGTGATTCATAGCTCAAGGTCTGGCCGAAGCCCACGTGCTCTCGACGGCTCCGCCCTTACGAGGAGGAAACCGTCACTTACGTAAAGGAGAGCAAGGAGGGTAAAAAAAAGCAAAGCATAAAAATTTCTCCCGCGCGCCATCTAGTGAAAGAAGAAGACGTCACCAAGCCGGAGCGTTCCCCCTTAACTGTACCCTGAACAAATCCTTCACTGACAAAGAGAAGATCCAAAATTGAATTACCTCGTGTGGGTTCTCTTACCAAGTGAGATAAATTCATCGAAAACATTATATCCAAGATCATATCAATAGCTGATGCTTTACCGTAAGTGCAGTTATTCCAGTTAACAGAAGGTAAATTAAAGTCTCCTGTTACAATGACATTTTTATCACGTAGTTTTAGCAAGTAATCATAAAGTTTACAGAGAAATGTATCATCAGCATCTGGTGGTCGATAAACCGCACAAACGAAAAATATCCTACCCCATATAGACACTTTCAGTAACAAACTTTCATGGTCACTGATCTGTTCCATAACAATAACATCAACTGTACTTTTTGTAATAACCGCTACTCCACCACCACGTGAACCCCTATCACGTCTGTACAAATGATAACCTGGAGGGACAATCTCATCGTCGCTAATATTTACATGCAACCATGTTTCTCTGATAACACAAATATGTGGGTCGTGTAACAACAAAAGTCCCAAGCAGCACAATGTACTGAAAGTCGAGTGCAATGGGGGTGGCCGGGTAGGTGGAAAGCCTTGAACAGACCCGTGAGACTAAAGACCATTGATAAGACACATACCGTCCACCCCCATTGCACTCGACTTTCCCCAAGCAGCACAATGTACTGAAAGTCGAGGGCAATAGGGGTGGACGGGTAGGTGGAAGACCTTGAACAGACTCGTGAAACTAAGGAACATTGATAAGACACATACCGTCCACCCCTATTGCACTCGACTTTCAGTACATTGTGCTGCTTGGGTCAGTACATTGTGCTGCTTGTGTGCTTCAAAAGCTTATCTAATTTGTTGACAATGCTTCTCGCATTTAGCGAGAGTAACCGGAGTTGGTGCGACTTTGACCGCTAGCTTTGAGTATTTGCCAATATCCCTCTTCCTGTTATTCGCTGATTTGACACATCGTCCCATACATACAGCTTATCATCTATGCGAAGTTTGTCGTGCACCAGTGTAACCTTTTTTCCATGCTCGCTATCCCCCTTCGCACTTTCCCAAAGTAACTTACGCTTACGCAGGGTATCTGCACAGTAATCATTCTGAATATATATTCTAGTTCCCTTCAACTTATATCTGCACTTATATCATATCTGCATAACTTATATCATATCTGTATTTGTGTAGTTAAATTATGTTACCAGAGGCAACCCCAAGACCAGTTTTTTTGTTCGATTTTTTTCTGAGTGTGTGTACATCAGTGTTAGGGATTTGAATCTGAGGATTTGATTTAAATCCGGATTTATGCCTGCAGGAAAGAAGGTGGATTTGATTTGGGATTTGATTTGCGGCAATGCTTAGAGCTTGGATATGATTTGAGATTTGACGACAGATTTCTACGGGATTTGGATTCGGATTGAATCACATTCAACCGAAAGGATTGGAATCCCGATTGAATCACGTTTTTCTAAACGGATTCGTGCCCACAGTAAAGGTGGATCCCACCATTTCAAGAAAAGCAAGCTGCACATGCATGAAATCCCCTCCAGGTAGGGAATGCTCTGGAGGTTGAGTGACTGCGGCGACTGTTGGAGGGCTTGTAAATCGGTGTCCGAGGCTGGTACGTTCGCCAAAGCAGTATTGTCGGGCGCGGGAGGGAACGATTTCATGATTCATAACGACGATTTATGATCTCATAACCACCCCGCCTCCGGAAAATCCATAGGATCAACTCAAGTCAGCCTTGCTGAAACACACATCGTCTTCCGACCGCGACCGACTACACCAGCTTCTCTCCGCCGAAGAAATTGGCGAGCGGCGCCCCACGCAGCTACTTCGGCGCATGAAACAGCTCCTCGGAAGCGATGCGCCCGGCAGCAGTGGCGACTTATCTTCCACCGGCGATAGATTTCTCTGGCAGCTATTTCTCCAGCGCCTTCCCCGCCACGTACAGATGGTGTTAGCTACTGCGGCAAACCTCAGCTTGGACGAGTTGGCTGCGCTTGCCGATGCGGTCATGGAGGTAGCGTCTGCCTCTCCACAAGTTGACGTCATTGAGCGACCAGCACTGCTGCCTTCCCCGTCCGACATTCCTCGGCAATCACTGGCTCCGCGAATTGACGAGCATGGTATTACACTGCAGCTCAACCACCTTACCCAACTCGTCGCGGCCCTTGCCACCCGTTCCCGCTCCCCAAGCCCTCGCCGCCAACGTCACCGTTGCCCCAGACCTCGTTCTGGGTTCCGCTCCCCTTGCCACTCGCGATCACCCAGCAACAATACCGACGGGGTTTGCTGGTACCATCGCCGCTTCGGCACAGACGCCTTCCACTGTCTTCAGCCATGTGCCTGGACCACATCCTCGGAAAACTCAGCACACGAACGGCAGTTCGTTTGTGCACTTCCTCGTCCGTGTCCCTGGCTGCGTTCCGTGTATCATCATGCTCGGAAAACTCCCCGGCCCACCACTAGTGGCGGCTGGTGGACACGGCCTCGAAGACATCCGCCTCTTTTACATTGTTGACCGCGTATCTGGGATGCGGTTCCTGATCGACACAGGTGCCGAGGTCAGCGTCATCCCCGCTCCCCGTTCTTACCGCGGATCTCGAGAGCACTGTTTCACCCTCAAAGCCGCCAACGCGTCAATAATCCCAGTCTACAACCAACAGTCACTTACTCTAAACATCGGCCTCCGGCGAGATTTCCGCTGGGTTTTCCTCGAGGCCGACGTTAACCAGGCCATCCTCGGCGCTGACTTTTTGAAGCACTACAAAATCCTTGTTGATGTGTCCCGGAAGCGTCTCATAGACAGCACCACGTCTCTCACTGTCCACGCTCTTCAGCTACCTGCTCCTCCATCGCACCTGTTGTCATTCACTGCCCCCGACTCTTCTCCAGCGTCCATCCTTCAGGGGTACCCTGCTCTTTCTCGCCCAGCTGACTGGACGAAACCGGCGCAGCATGAAGTCGTGCACCATGTGATCACCCAGGGCCCACCTGTTCATTTCCGCCCACGCCGACTCGCACCCGAGAAGTACAAGGTAGTCAAAGCGGAGTTTGATCACATGCTTCAACTCGGCATCATCCGCCCTTCCTCGAGTACATGGGCGTCGCCGCTCCACATGGTGCCGAAGAAGACAGGCGACTGGCGACCATGTGGAGACTATCGTGCTCTCAACCGTGCCACAGTCCCCGATAGATATCCCATTCCTCACATCTTGGATTTTGCAGCGAACACGGAAGGCGCCACCACCTTTTCTAAGATCGATTTGGTACGGGCCTATCATCAGATCCCGATGGCGGAAGAGGACATCGCTCAAAACAGCCATCACAACACCATTCGGTTTGTTCGAGTTCCTGAGAATGCCATTCGGCCTACGTAATTCGGCACAGACCTTCCAAAGATTCATCGATAACATCATTCGAGGCCTTCCCTTCGTCTACGCCTACATCGATGATCTCCTAGTGGCAAGCTCTTCACTCGAGGAGAACGAACAACACCTTCACGCCCTCTTCACCCGTCTTCAAGAGAACGGCATTGTGATTAACGCTGCCAAGAGCGAATTCGGCGTCCAAGAACTAGACTTCCTCGGCCATCGGATCAACAGCCACGGCATACTACCCTTACCTTCTAAAGTTACCGCCATACGAGAGTTTCCACAGCCCTCTTCTCTCACCAAACTCCGACAATTCCTCGGGCTGGTAAATTTCTACCGCCGTTTCGTCCCATCGTGCGCAGCTCTGCTTCACCCTTTGGAGGCCCTGCTCTCCACCTCTAAACGCTGCATCATGGTGGATGCTCCAACGTTGCAGTCGGCGCCATACTCCAACAGCAAGTTTCAGAGTCCTGGCACCCACTTGCATTCTTCTCCCGAAAACTCAAACCTCACGAAACGCGCTACAGCACATTCTGCCGAGAGTTAGTTGTCATCTACCTCGCAATCAAACATTTTCGACATTTTCTTGAAGGCCGCCCATTTACAGTCTTTACGGATCATAAGCCCCTGACGTACGCCTTGTCGTCTTCTGGTTCTGGGTACACCCCCCGTGAAGTCCGGCATCTCTCCTTCATATCAGCAGCGCCGCAAACACTGTTGCTGACGCCCTCAGTCGCCTGAGCTCGCTCACGCAAGCCGAGCGCACTTCCACCCATGAACCACTTTCGCCCGACACCCTGGCTCAGGCACAGCTTGTCGACCCTGAACTGCCGCCTTTTGCGCTTCAACCTCAACATCCTTGAAGATCGAGGACGTCCACCTCGCTGGTACCACGACGGCGGTCGCCTGCGACACGTCCCAGGGCCGCCCCCGTCCTTTTGTCCCCGTTCCCTTCGGCGTGCCGCCTTTGCCATCCAGGCATCCTTGCTACTAAGCGGCTCATTACCCAGCGTTAGGTCTGGCCCCACACGAAGAGGGACATCAAACGCTGGGTCCAGACCTGCCTATACTGCCAGCGGAACAAGGTCCATCGTCACACCCGCCTGGCTCCTTCTGCTTTCCCACTCCCGTCGAGACGCTTCGACCACATACATATAGACCTTGTTGGCCCCGTACCATTGGCCGACGGTTTCCGGTGCATTCTCACCATCGTCGATCGATACACGCGCTGGCCGGAAGCCGTCCCCATCACCGATCCTACCACCCCCACCATCGCCCCAAAGGCTCATCAGTGCGTGGATATCACGCTTCGGGGTACCTTCTGTCATCACCACCGACAGAGGTCCTCAGTTCGAGTAAGCCCTCTTTACCAACCTCATGCGGACTCTTGGTACGAAGCGTTCCCGCACAACTGCCTATCATCCCGCATCCAACGGCCTCGTTGAGCGACTCCATCGGCAGCTGAAGGTTGCCCTCCACGCCGCCCAGCACACCCCCTGGCCAGAAGCTCTGCCCCTCGTTCTGCTGGGCATCCGAACATCCTTCAAGCCCGACCTCGGCTGCACCACTGGAGATCTTGTTTATGGTGCCCCCTGCGCCTTCCCGCTGACCTCCTTGAGGCTTCGCCTACCCTGCCGCTCCTGGCTCCCGCCGACTACTTGTCTCGGCTCCGGCACACCATGGACGCTCTCCGCCCAACCCCGCCCCCCCGTTCCAATCGCGTCTCCAACGCCTTCCAACACCCCGACCTTGACCGGTGCTCGCACGTCTTCGTCCGCTGCGACGGTGTAAAAAAACGGTTGTAGCCACCTTACTCCGGGCCCTGTCCCGTCATACGGAGAACCCCAGCCTACTTCACGCTTCTCGTCAACGGCAGGGAAGACACCGTTTCCCTCCACCGCCTAAAACCTGCCTTCATCGACGCCTCCACCTTGCCGGCCGCCGCATCGCTTGGTCCCTCCGCCCCGCTTCCCACCAATCAGCCTGGAGACCCGTCGCCAGCCCATTCGAGCCCTTCCCGTCCGCATGTAACATGGTCGAAGCGCCTAGTCACCAGTCGTCGCTTTACGGCGACTCCCTAGGAGGGGGGCAGCTGTAGCCGCACCACTACCGCCATCGACAGCGCACCCGGAATCGCGGCGCGCGATATTAAACTGCAGCTCAGCCAGTTCGGCCGGTCTGGCTACCATCCAGAACGGTTGTGTCCGTGATTATTCGAGTTGAGCCGACACCTGTACCTTTCATTGAAGTTTTCTGGCTAAACCATACGCTCCGATTTGGTTATGGATTTGACAAATCCGGATTTAAAAGCGGATTTGATTTGGCATCCGAAATATAAATCCGGATTCAGAATGATTTGATTTGCTAGTAACATTTGAAATCAGGACTTGATTTTGATTTGATTTAGTATTATCAGTAAAGCTAGGACTTGATTTAAATCCGATTTGTTTCCACAAATTAAAAAATCAAAAATTAAAAAATTAAAGAAGAACATAAGAAGGTGCCATGTGCAACCATGAGTCAAGCTCTGACATCTAAACACTGCAAAGAGAGAGGAACTGTTACAGGACCAGAGCAATTGACATGTAATTATACTCACAGTTTTATTTTTCAAAAGAAGAACATAAGAAGGTGCCATGTGCAACCATCAGTCAAGCTCTGACATCAAAACACTGCAAAGAGAGAGGAACTGTTACAGGACCAGAGCAATTGACATGTAATTATACTGACAGTTTTATTTTTCAAAAGAAGAACATAAGAAGGTGCCATGTGCAACCATCAGTCAAGCTCTGACATCAAAACACTGCAAAGAGAGAGGAACTGTTACAGGACCAGGGCAATTGCCCTATTGAAAAATACTTCAGAAAATCTTATAGAAACATAGCATTCCTTCAGAATTTCTTACAGAAGCGTCTTCGTCTCTCAGAATTTCCCACAAAGGATGCAGATTCGAATACCTATCATCACAGGCACACCAATGTGAAAATATCCTGTGGGATAATTCAGGGTCTGGCCTTGTGATCTCTATGAGAAAACAGCGTGATTCAGAAACAGCGTTTATTCCAACTGCCAGCAAGTTCGTTAGTCTGCTTTGAAACGTTGAAGCGCATGGACGCAGCTACGCATCTCATGCAAATATCGCCAGGAATTCAGGATTTTCGTCGCTTTTGAGGTATATAGCACGTGTGTGTGTGTGGTATATAATCGTCCGTACTACGCATTCTCATTCTTTATGCGTCTTTACCCCTGTTCGCACGTATTCTGAGGAATGGAAGGTAGAATGCAGTGAGATGGTTATAGCAACTGTGCTTTGGGCAAACGGTATGTTACATCTTTCTATGCCTATCTCTCACGCACACACATGTTGTTTTAACCGTGCTTTTTAAAATGCTGTTTCTTCTAGGTTAAACTCGGAAGAAGCGGCAGCGAGCGGAAATTAATTGGATTCGTACGTGGTCGTAACCCATTCTCGTCTCGAGAAAGTTGGATGATGCTTTTACGGAAGAAAGCCTACGCGTTCCCAATGTGCGAAACAAAAAGTTGTCATAATCACATGAAGAAATTTCTTGGTCGTCGCATTGGACATTTCAAGTACGTGTACAATGCGTTGGGTCATGCCTTTCTGAACTTATTGGCTGGGCCACAAATGTTCTGCAACATTCCTTACAGTGGCGGCATGCGACTTACTCTCAATACTTCTCAGCAAGTAAGTATGGGATCCTTCAATTATCATACGTGGCAGTGCAACTTTCTTAGGATGTTTCTTGCAGGGTGGCCCATTACACTTTCTCACAGGCTTTCTTGCGGGTCTCGAGGCCTGTAAGAAATCCTGTGAGAAAGCCTCACAGGCCACCCTGTAAGAAGCCCTGTAAGAAAGCTGCATTGCCCCTGCCTGTAAGAAATCCTCCCTGGAATCCTACAGGATCCCTGTAAGAAACTCTGAGAGAAATTTTGTAAGATTTAGTCTCATAACCTCATAGAAATTCCTTCAGCAGTCTGAGAGATTTCTTTTGTAAGATTTTCTGAAGTATTTTTCAATAGGGAATTGACATGTAATTATACTCACAGTTTTATTTTTCAAAAGAAGAACATAAGAAGGTGCCATGTGCAACCATCAGTCAAGCTCTGACATCAAAACACTGCAAAGAGAGAGGAACTGTTACAGGACCAGGGCAATTGCCCTATTGAAAAATACTTCAGAAAATCTCATAGAAACATAGCATTCCTTCAGAATTTCTTACAGAAGCGTCTTCGTCTCTCAGAATTTCCCACAAAGGATGCAGATTCGAATACCTATCATCACAGGCACACCAATGTGAAAATATCCTGTGGGATAATTCAGGGTCTGGCCTTGTGATCTCTATGAGAAAACAGCGTGATTCAGAAACAGCGTTTATTCCAACTGCCAGCAAGTTCGTTAGTCTGCTTTGAAACGTTGAAGCGCATGGACGCAGCTACGCATCTCATGCAAATATCGCCAGGAATTCAGGATTTTCGTCGCTTTTGAGGTATATAGCACGTGTGTGTGTGTGGTATATAATCGTCCGTACTACGCATTCTCATTCTTTATGCGTCTTTACCCCTGTTCGCACGTATTCTGAGGAATGGAAGGTAGAATTCAGTGAGATGGTTATAGCAACTGTGCTTTGGGCAAACGGTATGTTACATCTTTCTATGCCTATCTCTCACGCACACACATGTTGTTTTAACCGTGCTTTTTAAAATGCTGTTTCTTCTAGGTTAAACTCGGAAGAAGCGGCAGCGAGCGGAAATTAATTGGATTCGTACGTGGTCGTAACCCATTCTCGTCTCGAGAAAGTTGGATGATGCTTTTACGGAAGAAAGCCTACGCGTTCCCAATGTGCGAAACAAAAAGTTGTCATAATCACATGAAGAAATTTCTTGGTCGTCGCATTGGACATTTCAAGTACGTGTACAATGCGTTGGGTCATGCCTTTCTGAACTTATTGGCTGGGCCACAAATGTTCTGCAACATTCCTTACAGTGGCGGCATGCGACTTACTCTCAATACTTCTCAGCAAGTAAGTATGGGATCCTTCAATTATCATACGTGGCAGTGCAACTTTCTTAGGATGTTTCTTGCAGGGTGGCCCATTACACTTTCTCACAGGCTTTCTTGCGGGTCTCGAGGCCTGTAAGAAATCCTGTGAGAAAGCCTCACAGGCCACCCTGTAAGAAGCCCTGTAAGAAAGCTGCATTGCCCCTGCCTGTAAGAAATCCTCCCTGGAATCCTACAGGATCCCTGTAAGAAACTCTGAGAGAAATTTTGTAAGATTTAGTCTCATAACCTCATAGAAATTCCTTCAGCAGTCTGAGAGATTTCTTTTGTAAGATTTTCTGAAGTATTTTTCAATAGGGAATTGACATGTAATTATACTCACAGTTTTATTTTTCAAAAGAAGAACATAAGAAGGTGCCATGTGCAACCATCAGTCAAGCTCTGACATCAAAACACTGCAAAGAGAGAGGAACTGTTACAGGACCAGGGCAATTGCCCTATTGAAAAATACTTCAGAAAATCTCATAGAAACATAGCATTCCTTCAGAATTTCTTACAGAAGCGTCTTCGTCTCTCAGAATTTCCCACAAAGGATGCAGATTCGAATACCTATCATCACAGGCACACCAATGTGAAAATATCCTGTGGGATAATTCAGGGTCTGGCCTTGTGATCTCTATGAGAAAACAGCGTGATTCAGAAACAGCGTTTATTCCAACTGCCAGCAAGTTCGTTAGTCTGCTTTGAAACGTTGAAGCGCATGGACGCAGCTACGCATCTCATGCAAATATCGCCAGGAATTCAGGATTTTCGTCGCTTTTGAGGTATATAGCACGTGTGTGTGTGTGGTATATAATCGTCCGTACTACGCATTCTCATTCTTTATGCGTCTTTACCCCTGTTCGCACGTATTCTGAGGAATGGAAGGTAGAATTCAGTGAGATGGTTATAGCAACTGTGCTTTGGGCAAACGGTATGTTACATCTTTCTATGCCTATCTCTCACGCACACACATGTTGTTTTAACCGTGCTTTTTAAAATGCTGTTTCTTCTAGGTTAAACTCGGAAGAAGCGGCAGCGAGCGGAAATTAATTGGATTCGTACGTGGTCGTAACCCATTCTCGTCTCGAGAAAGTTGGATGATGCTTTTACGGAAGAAAGCCTACGCGTTCCCAATGTGCGAAACAAAAAGTTGTCATAATCACATGAAGAAATTTCTTGGTCGTCGCATTGGACATTTCAAGTACGTGTACAATGCGTTGGGTCATGCCTTTCTGAACTTATTGGCTGGGCCACAAATGTTCTGCAACATTCCTTACAGTGGCGGCATGCGACTTACTCTCAATACTTCTCAGCAAGTAAGTATGGGATCCTTCAATTATCATACGTGGCAGTGCAACTTTCTTAGGATGTTTCTTGCAGGGTGGCCCATTACACTTTCTCACAGGCTTTCTTGCGGGTCTCGAGGCCTGTAAGAAATCCTGTGAGAAAGCCTCACAGGCCACCCTGTAAGAAGCCCTGTAAGAAAGCTGCATTGCCCCTGCCTGTAAGAAATCCTCCCTGGAATCCTACAGGATCCCTGTAAGAAACTCTGAGAGAAATTTTGTAAGATTTAGTCTCATAACCTCATAGAAATTCCTTCAGCAGTCTGAGAGATTTCTTTTGTAAGATTTTCTGAAGTATTTTTCAATAGGGAATTGACATGTAATTATACTCACAGTTTTATTTTTCAAAAGAAGAACATAAGAAGGTGCCATGTGCAACCATCAGTCAAGCTCTGACATCTAAACACTGCAAAGAGAGAGGAACTGTTACAGGACCAGAGCAATTTACATGTAATTATACTCACAGTTTTATTTTTCAAAAGAAGAACATAAGAAGGTGCCATGTGCAACCATCAGTCAAGCTCTGACATCAAAACACTGCAAAGAGAGAGGAACTGTTACAGGACCAGGGCAATTGACATGTAATTATACTCACAGTTTTATTTTTCAAAAGAAGAACATAAGAAGGTGCCATGTGCAACCATCAGTCAAGCTCTGACATCTAAACACTGCAAAGAGAGAGGAACTGTTACAGGACCAGAGCAATTGACATGTAATTATACTCACAGTTTTATTTTTCAAAAGAAGAACATAAGAAGGTGCCATGTGCAACCATCAGTCAAGCTCTGACATCAAAACACTGCAAAGAGAGAGGAACTGTTACAGGACCAGGGCAATTGACATGTAATTATACTCACAGTTTTATTTTTCAAAAGAAGAACATAAGAAGGTGCCATGTGCAACCATCAGTCAAGCTCTGACATCTAAACACTGCAAAGAGAGAGGAACTGTTACAGGACCAGAGCAATTGACATGTAATTATACTCACGGTTTTATTTTTAAAAAGAAGAACATAAGAAGGTGCCATGTGCAACCATCAGTCAAGCTCTGACATCAAAACACTGCAAAGAGAGAGGAACTGTTACAGGACCAGAGCAATTGACATGTAATTATACTCACGGTTTTATTTTTCAAAAGAAGAACATAAGAAGGTGCCATGTGCAACCATCAGTCAAGCTCTGACATCAAAACACTGCAAAGAGAGAGGAACTGTTACAGGACCAGGGCAATTGACATGTAATTATACTCACAGTTTTATTTTTCAAAAGAAGAACATAAGAAGGTGCCATGTGCAACCATCAGTCAAGCTCTGACATCTAAACACTGCAAAGAGAGAGGAACTGTTACAGGACCAGAGCAATTGACATGTAATTATACTCACAGTTTTATTTTTCAAAAGAAGAACATAAGAAGGTGCCATGTGCAACCATCAGTCAAGCTCTGACATCAAAACACTGCAAAGAGAGAGGAACTGTTACAGGACCAGAGCAATTGACATGTAATTATACTCACAGTTTTATTTTTCAAAAGAAGAACATAAGAAGGTGCCATGTGCAACCATCAGTCAAGCTCTGACATCTAAACACTGCAAAGAGAGAGGAACTGTTACAGGACCAGAGCAATTGACATGTCATTATACTCATAGTTTTAGTTTTCAAAAGAAGAACATAAGAAGGTGCCATGTGCAACCATCAGTCAAGCTCTGACATCTAAACACTGCAAAGAGAGAGGAACTGTTACAGGACCAGGGCAATTGACATGTAATTATACTCATAGTTTTATTTTTCAAAAGAAGAACATAAGAAGGTGCCATGTGCAACCATCAGTCAAGCTCTGACATCAAAACACTGCAAAGAGAGAGGAACTGTTACAGGACCAGAGCAATTGACATGTAATTATACTCACAGTTTTATTTTTCAAAAGAAGAACATAAGAAGGTGCCATGTGCAACCATCAGTCAAGCTCTGACATCTAAACACTGCAAAGAGAGAGGAACTGTTACAGGACCAGAGCAATTGACATGTCATTACACTCATAGTTTTAGTTTTCAAAAGAAGAACATAAGAAGGTGCCATGTGCAACCATCAGTCAAGCTCTGACATCTAAACACTGCAAAGAGAGAGGAACTGTTACAGGACCAGAGCAATTGACATGTAATTATACTCACAGTTTTATTTTTCAAAAGAAGAACATAAGAAGGTGCCATGTGCAACCATCAGTCAAGCTCTGACATCAAAACACTGCAAAGAGAGAGGAACTGTTACAGGACCAGAGCAATTGACATGTAATTATACTCACAGTTTTATTTTTCAAAAGAAGAACATAAGAAGGTGCCATGTGCAACCATCAGTCAAGCTCTGACATCAAAACACTGCAAAGAGAGAGGAACTGTTACAGGACCAGAGCAATTGACATGTCATTATACTCATAGTTTTAGTTTTCAAAAGAAGAACATAAGAAGGTGCCATGTGCAACCATCAGTCAAGCTCTGACATCAAAACACTGCAAAGAGAGAGGAACTGTTACAGGACCAGGGCAATTGCCCTATTGAAAAATACTTCAGAAAATCTCATAGAAACATAGCATTCCTTCAGAATTTCTTACAGAAGCGTCTTCGTCTCTCAGAATTTCCCACAAAGGATGCAGATTCGAATACCTATCATCACAGGCACACCAATGTGAAAATATCCTGTGGGATAATTCAGGGTCTGGCCTTGTGATCTCTATGAGAAAACAGCGTGATTCAGAAACAGCGTTTATTCCAACTGCCAGCAAGTTCGTTAGTCTGCTTTGAAACGTTGAAGCGCATGGACGCAGCTACGCATCTCATGCAAATATCGCCAGGAATTCAGGATTTTCGTCGCTTTTGAGGTATATAGCACGTGTGTGTGTGTGGTATATAATCGTCCGTACTACGCATTCTCATTCTTTATGCGTCTTTACCCCTGTTCGCACGTATTCTGAGGAATGGAAGGTAGAATTCAGTGAGATGGTTATAGCAACTGTGCTTTGGGCAAACGGTATGTTACATCTTTCTATGCCTATCTCTCACGCACACACATGTTGTTTTAACCGTGCTTTTTAAAATGCTGTTTCTTCTAGGTTAAACTCGGAAGAAGCGGCAGCGAGCGGAAATTAATTGGATTCGTACGTGGTCGTAACCCATTCTCGTCTCGAGAAAGTTGGATGATGCTTTTACGGAAGAAAGCCTACGCGTTCCCAATGTGCGAAACAAAAAGTTGTCATAATCACATGAAGAAATTTCTTGGTCGTCGCATTGGACATTTCAAGTACGTGTACAATGCGTTGGGTCATGCCTTTCTGAACTTATTGGCTGGGCCACAAATGTTCTGCAACATTCCTTACAGTGGCGGCATGCGACTTACTCTCAATACTTCTCAGCAAGTAAGTATGGGATCCTTCAATTATCATACGTGGCAGTGCAACTTTCTTAGGATGTTTCTTGCAGGGTGGCCCATTACACTTTCTCACAGGCTTTCTTGCGGGTCTCGAGGCCTGTAAGAAATCCTGTGAGAAAGCCTCACAGGCCACCCTGTAAGAAGCCCTGTAAGAAAGCTGCATTGCCCCTGCCTGTAAGAAATCCTCCCTGGAATCCTACAGGATCCCTGTAAGAAACTCTGAGAGAAATTTTGTAAGATTTAGTCTCATAACCTCATAGAAATTCCTTCAGCAGTCTGAGAGATTTCTTTTGTAAGATTTTCTGAAGTATTTTTCAATAGGGAATTGACATGTAATTATACTCACAGTTTTATTTTTCAAAAGAAGAACATAAGAAGGTGCCATGTGCAACCATCAGTCAAGCTCTGACATCTAAACACTGCAAAGAGAGAGGAACTGTTACAGGACCAGAGCAATTGACATGTAATTATACTCACAGTTTTATTTTTCAAAAGAAGAACATAAGAAGGTGCCATGTGCAACCATCAGTCAAGCTCTGACATCAAAACACTGCAAAGAGAGAGGAACTGTTACACGACCAGGGCAATTGACATGTAATTATACTCACAGTTTTATTTTTCAAAAGAAGAACATAAGAAGGTGCCATGTGCAACCATCAGTCAAGCTCTGACATCAAAACACTGCAAAGAGAGAGGAACTGTTACAGGACCAGAGCAATTGACATGTAATTATACTGACAGTTTTATTTTTCAAAAGAAGAACATAAGAAGGTGCCATGTGCAACCATCAGTCAAGCTCTGACATCAAAACACTGCAAAGAGAGAGGAACTGTTACAGGACCAGGGCAATTGCCCTATTGAAAAATACTTCAGAAAATCTCATAGAAACATAGCATTCCTTCAGAATTTCTTACAGAAGCGTCTTCGTCTCTCAGAATTTCCCACAAAGGATGCAGATTCGAATACCTATCATCACAGGCACACCAATGTGAAAATATCCTGTGGGATAATTCAGGGTCTGGCCTTGTGATCTCTATGAGAAAACAGCGTGATTCAGAAACAGCGTTTATTCCAACTGCCAGCAAGTTCGTTAGTCTGCTTTGAAACGTTGAAGCGCATGGACGCAGCTACGCATCTCATGCAAATATCGCCAGGAATTCAGGATTTTCGTCGCTTTTGAGGTATATAGCACGTGTGTGTGTGTGGTATATAATCGTCCATACTACGCATTCTCATTCTTTATGCGTCTTTACCCCTGTTCGCACGTATTCTGAGGAATGGAAGGTAGAATGCAGTGAGATGGTTATAGCAACTGTGCTTTGGGCAAACGGTATGTTACATCTTTCTATGCCTATCTCTCACGCACACACATGTTGTTTTAACCGTGCTTTTTAAAATGCTGTTTCTTCTAGGTTAAACTCGGAAGAAGCGGCAGCGAGCGGAAATTAATTGGATTCGTACGTGGTCGTAACCCATTCTCGTCTCGAGAAAGTTGGATGATGCTTTTACGGAAGAAAGCCTACGCGTTCCCAATGTGCGAAACAAAAAGTTGTCATAATCACATGAAGAAATTTCTTGGTCGTCGCATTGGACATTTCAAGTACGTGTACAATGCGTTGGGTCATGCCTTTCTGAACTTATTGGCTGGGCCACAAATGTTCTGCAACATTCCTTACAGTGGCGGCATGCGACTTACTCTCAATACTTCTCAGCAAGTAAGTATGGGATCCTTCAATTATCATACGTGGCAGTGCAACTTTCTTAGGATGTTTCTTGCAGGGTGGCCCATTACACTTTCTCACAGGCTTTCTTGCGGGTCTCGAGGCCTGTAAGAAATCCTGTGAGAAAGCCTCACAGGCCACCCTGTAAGAAGCCCTGTAAGAAAGCTGCATTGCCCCTGCCTGTAAGAAATCCTCCCTGGAATCCTACAGGATCCCTGTAAGAAACTCTGAGAGAAATTTTGTAAGATTTAGTCTCATAACCTCATAGAAATTCCTTCAGCAGTCTGAGAGATTTCTTTTGTAAGATTTTCTGAAGTATTTTTCAATAGGGAATTGACATGTAATTATACTCACAGTTTTATTTTTCAAAAGAAGAACATAAGAAGGTGCCATGTGCAACCATCAGTCAAGCTCTGACATCTAAACACTGCAAAGAGAGAGGAACTGTTACAGGACCAGAGCAATTTACATGTAATTATACTCACAGTTTTATTTTTCAAAAGAAGAACATAAGAAGGTGCCATGTGCAACCATCAGTCAAGCTCTGACATCAAAACACTGCAAAGAGAGAGGAACTGTTACAGGACCAGGGCAATTGAGATGTAATTATACTCACAGTTTTATTTTTCAAAAGAAGAACATAAGAAGGTGCCATGTGCAACCATCAGTCAAGCTCTGACATCTAAACACTGCAAAGAGAGAGGAACTGTTACAGGACCAGAGCAATTGACATGTAATTATACTCACAGTTTTATTTTTCAAAAGAAGAACATAAGAAGGTGCCATGTGCAACCATCAGTCAAGCTCTGACATCAAAACACTGCAAAGAGAGAGGAACTGTTACAGGACCAGGGCAATTGACATGTAATTATACTCACAGTTTTATTTTTCAAAAGAAGAACATAAGAAGGTGCCATGTGCAACCATCAGTCAAGCTCTGACATCTAAACACTGCAAAGAGAGAGGAACTGTTACAGGACCAGAGCAATTGACATGTAATTATACTCACAGTTTTATTTTTAAAAAGAAGAACATAAGAAGGTGCCATGTGCAACCATCAGTCAAGCTCTGACATCAAAACACTGCAAAGAGAGAGGAACTGTTACAGGACCAGAGCAATTGACATGTAATTATACTCACGGTTTTATTTTTCAAAAGAAGAACATAAGAAGGTGCCATGTGCAACCATCAGTCAAGCTCTGACATCAAAACACTGCAAAGAGAGAGGAACTGTTACAGGACCAGGGCAATTGACATGTAATTATACTCACAGTTTTATTTTTCAAAAGAAGAACATAAGAAGGTGCCATGTGCAACCATCAGTCAAGCTCTGACATCTAAACACTGCAAAGAGAGAGGAACTGCTACAGGACCAGAGCAATTGACATGTAATTATACTCATAGTTTTATTTTTCAAAAGAAGAACATAAGAAGGTGCCATGTGCAACCATCAGTCAAGCTCTGACATCAAAACACTGCAAAGAGAGAGGAACTGTTACAGGACCAGAGCAATTGACATGTAATTATACTCACAGTTTTATTTTTCAAAAGAAGAACATAAGAAGGTGCCATGTGCAACCATCAGTCAAGCTCTGACATCAAAACACTGCAAAGAGAGAGGAACTGTTACAGGACCAGAGCAATTGACATGTCATTATACTCATAGTTTTAGTTTTCAAAAGAAGAACATAAGAAGGTGCCATGTGCAACCATCAGTCAAGCTCTGACATCTAAACACTGCAAAGAGAGAGGAACTGTTACAGGACCAGAGCAATTGACATGTAATTATACTCACAGTTTTATTTTTCAAAAGAAGAACATAAGAAGGTGCCATGTGCAACCATCAGTCAAGCTCTGACATCAAAACACTGCAAAGAGAGAGGAACTGTTACATGACCAGGGCAATTGACATGTAATTATACTCACAGTTTTATTTTTCAAAAGAAGAACATAAGAAGGTGCCATGTGCAACCACCAGTCAAGCTCTGACATCTAAACACTGCAAAGAGAGAGGAACTGTTACAGGACCAGAGCAATTGACATGTAATTATACTCACAGTTTTATTTTTCAAAAGAAGAACATAAGAAGGTGCCATGTGCAACCATCAGTCAAGCTCTGACATCAAAACACTGCAAAGAGAGAGGAACTGTTACAGGACCAGAGCAATTGACATGTCATTATACTCATAGTTTTAGTTTTCAAAAGTAGAACATAAGAAGGTGCCATGTGCAACCATCAGTCAAGCTCTGACATCTAAACACTGCAAAGAGAGAGGAACTGTTACAGGACCAGAGCAATTGACATGTAATTATACTCACAGTTTTATTTTTAAAAAGAAGAACATAAGAAGGTGCCATGTGCAACCATCAGTCAAGCTCTGACATCAAAACACTGCAAAGAGAGAGGAACTGTTACAGGACCAGAGCAATTGACATGTAATTATACTCACAGTTTTATTTTTCAAAAGAAGAACATAAGAAGGTGCCATGTGCAACCATCAGTCAAGCTCTGACATCAAAACACTGCAAAGAGAGAGGAACTGTTACAGGACCAGGGCAATTGACATGTAATTATACTCACAGTTTTATTTTTCAAAAGAAGAACATAAGAAGGTGCCATGTGCAACCATCAGTCAAGCTCTGACATCTAAACACTGCAAAGAGAGAGGAACTGTTACAGGACCAGAGCAATTGACATGTAATTATACTCACAGTTTTATTTTTCAAAAGAAGAACATAAGAAGGTGCCATGTGCAACCATCAGTCAAGCTCTGACATCAAAACACTGCAAAGAGAGAGGAACTGTTACAGGACCAGAGCAATTGACATGTAATTATACTCACAGTTTTATTTTTCAAAAGAAGAACATAAGAAGGTGCCATGTGCAACCATCAGTCAAGCTCTGACATCTAAACACTGCAAAGAGAGAGGAACTGTTACAGGATCAGAGCAATTGACATGTAATTATACTCACAGTTTTATTTTTCAAAAGAAGAACATAAGAAGGTGCCATGTGCAACCATCAGTCAAGCTCTGACATCAAAACACTGCAAAGAGAGAGGAACTGTTACAGGACCAGGGCAATTGACATGTAATTATACTCACAGTTTTATTTTTCAAAAGAAGAACATAAGAAGGTGCCATGTGCAACCATCAGTCAAGCTCTGACATCTAAACACTGCAAAGAGAGAGGAACTGTTACAGGACCAGAGCAATTGACATGTAATTATACTCACAGTTTTATTTTTAAAAAGAAGAACATAAGAAGGTGCCATGTGCAACCATCAGTCAAGCTCTGACATCAAAACACTTCAAAGAGAGAGGAACTGTTACAGGACCAGAGCAATTGACATGTAATTATACTCACAGTTTTATTTTTCAAAAGAAGGACATAAGAAGGTGCCATGTGCAACCATCAGTCAAGCTCTGACATCAAAACACTGCAAAGAGAGAGGAACTGTTACAGGACCAGGGCAATTGACATGTAATTATACTCACAGTTTTATTTTTCAAAAGAAGAACATAAGAAGGTGCCATGTGCAACCATCAGTCAAGCTCTGACATCTAAACACTGCAAAGAGAGAGGAACTGTTACAGGACCAGAGCAATTGACATGTAATTATACTCACAGTTTTATTTTTCAAAAGAAGAACATAAGAAGGTGCCATGTGCAACCATCAGTCAAGCTCTGACATCAAAACACTGCAAAGAGAGAGGAACTGTTACAGGACCAGAGCAATTGACATGTAATTATACTCACAGTTTTATTTTTCAAAAGAAGAACATAAGAAGGTGCCATGTGCAACCATCAGTCAAGCTCTGACATCTAAACACTGCAAAGAGAGAGGAACTGTTACAGGACCAGAGCAATTGACATGTCATTACACTCATAGTTTTAGTTTTCAAAAGAAGAACATAAGAAGGTGCCATGTGCAACCATCAGTCAAGCTCTGACATCTAAACACTGCAAAGAGAGAGGAACTGTTACAGGACCAGAGCAATTGACATGTAATTATACTCACAGTTTTATTTTTCAAAAGAAGAACATAAGAAGGTGCCATGTGCAACCATCAGTCAAGCTCTGACATCAAAACACTGCAAAGAGAGAGGAACTGTTACAGGACCAGAGCAATTGACATGTAATTATACTCACAGTTTTATTTTTCAAAAGAAGAACATAAGAAGGTGCCATGTGCAACCATCAGTCAAGCTCTGACATCAAAACACTGCAAAGAGAGAGGAACTGTTACAGGACCAGAGCAATTGACATGTCATTATACTCATAGTTTTAGTTTTCAAAAGAAGAACATAAGAAGGTGCCATGTGCAACCATCAGTCAAGCTCTGACATCAAAACACTGCAAAGAGAGAGGAACTGTTACAGGACCAGGGCAATTGCCCTATTGAAAAATACTTCAGAAAATCTCATAGAAACATAGCATTCCTTCAGAATTTCTTACAGAAGCGTCTTCGTCTCTCAGAATTTCCCACAAAGGATGCAGATTCGAATACCTATCATCACAGGCACACCAATGTGAAAATATCCTGTGGGATAATTCAGGGTCTGGCCTTGTGATCTCTATGAGAAAACAGCGTGATTCAGAAACAGCGTTTATTCCAACTGCCAGCAAGTTCGTTAGTCTGCTTTGAAACGTTGAAGCGCATGGACGCAGCTACGCATCTCATGCAAATATCGCCAGGAATTCAGGATTTTCGTCGCTTTTGAGGTATATAGCACGTGTGTGTGTGTGGTATATAATCGTCCGTACTACGCATTCTCATTCTTTATGCGTCTTTACCCCTGTTCGCACGTATTCTGAGGAATGGAAGGTAGAATTCAGTGAGATGGTTATAGCAACTGTGCTTTGGGCAAACGGTATGTTACATCTTTCTATGCCTATCTCTCACGCACACACATGTTGTTTTAACCGTGCTTTTTAAAATGCTGTTTCTTCTAGGTTAAACTCGGAAGAAGCGGCAGCGAGCGGAAATTAATTGGATTCGTACGTGGTCGTAACCCATTCTCGTCTCGAGAAAGTTGGATGATGCTTTTACGGAAGAAAGCCTACGCGTTCCCAATGTGCGAAACAAAAAGTTGTCATAATCACATGAAGAAATTTCTTGGTCGTCGCATTGGACATTTCAAGTACGTGTACAATGCGTTGGGTCATGCCTTTCTGAACTTATTGGCTGGGCCACAAATGTTCTGCAACATTCCTTACAGTGGCGGCATGCGACTTACTCTCAATACTTCTCAGCAAGTAAGTATGGGATCCTTCAATTATCATACGTGGCAGTGCAACTTTCTTAGGATGTTTCTTGCAGGGTGGCCCATTACACTTTCTCACAGGCTTTCTTGCGGGTCTCGAGGCCTGTAAGAAATCCTGTGAGAAAGCCTCACAGGCCACCCTGTAAGAAGCCCTGTAAGAAAGCTGCATTGCCCCTGCCTGTAAGAAATCCTCCCTGGAATCCTACAGGATCCCTGTAAGAAACTCTGAGAGAAATTTTGTAAGATTTAGTCTCATAACCTCATAGAAATTCCTTCAGCAGTCTGAGAGATTTCTTTTGTAAGATTTTCTGAAGTATTTTTCAATAGGGAATTGACATGTAATTATACTCACAGTTTTATTTTTCAAAAGAAGAACATAAGAAGGTGCCATGTGCAACCATCAGTCAAGCTCTGACATCTAAACACTGCAAAGAGAGAGGAACTGTTACAGGACCAGAGCAATTGACATGTAATTATACTCACAGTTTTATTTTTCAAAAGAAGAACATAAGAAGGTGCCATGTGCAACCATCAGTCAAGCTCTGACATCAAAACACTGCAAAGAGAGAGGAACTGTTACAGGACCAGGGCAATTGACATGTAATTATACTCACAGTTTTATTTTTCAAAAGAAGAACATAAGAAGGTGCCATGTGCAACCATCAGTCAAGCTCTGACATCAAAACACTGCAAAGAGAGAGGAACTGTTACAGGACCAGAGCAATTGACATGTAATTATACTGACAGTTTTATTTTTCAAAAGAAGAACATAAGAAGGTGCCATGTGCAACCATCAGTCAAGCTCTGACATCAAAACACTGCAAAGAGAGAGGAACTGTTACAGGACCAGGGCAATTGCCCTATTGAAAAATACTTCAGAAAATCTCATAGAAACATAGCATTCCTTCAGAATTTCTTACAGAAGCGTCTTCGTCTCTCAGAATTTCCCACAAAGGATGCAGATTCGAATACCTATCATCACAGGCACACCAATGTGAAAATATCCTGTGGGATAATTCAGGGTCTGGCCTTGTGATCTCTATGAGAAAACAGCGTGATTCAGAAACAGCGTTTATTCCAACTGCCAGCAAGTTCGTTAGTCTGCTTTGAAACGTTGAAGCGCATGGACGCAGCTACGCATCTCATGCAAATATCGCCAGGAATTCAGGATTTTCGTCGCTTTTGAGGTATATAGCACGTGTGTGTGTGTGGTATATAATCGTCCATACTACGCATTCTCATTCTTTATGCGTCTTTACCCCTGTTCGCACGTATTCTGAGGAATGGAAGGTAGAATGCAGTGAGATGGTTATAGCAACTGTGCTTTGGGCAAACGGTATGTTACATCTTTCTATGCCTATCTCTCACGCACACACATGTTGTTTTAACCGTGCTTTTTAAAATGCTGTTTCTTCTAGGTTAAACTCGGAAGAAGCGGCAGCGAGCGGAAATTAATTGGATTCGTACGTGGTCGTAACCCATTCTCGTCTCGAGAAAGTTGGATGATGCTTTTACGGAAGAAAGCCTACGCGTTCCCAATGTGCGAAACAAAAAGTTGTCATAATCACATGAAGAAATTTCTTGGTCGTCGCATTGGACATTTCAAGTACGTGTACAATGCGTTGGGTCATGCCTTTCTGAACTTATTGGCTGGGCCACAAATGTTCTGCAACATTCCTTACAGTGGCGGCATGCGACTTACTCTCAATACTTCTCAGCAAGTAAGTATGGGATCCTTCAATTATCATACGTGGCAGTGCAACTTTCTTAGGATGTTTCTTGCAGGGTGGCCCATTACACTTTCTCACAGGCTTTCTTGCGGGTCTCGAGGCCTGTAAGAAATCCTGTGAGAAAGCCTCACAGGCCACCCTGTAAGAAGCCCTGTAAGAAAGCTGCATTGCCCCTGCCTGTAAGAAATCCTCCCTGGAATCCTACAGGATCCCTGTAAGAAACTCTGAGAGAAATTTTGTAAGATTTAGTCTCATAACCTCATAGAAATTCCTTCAGCAGTCTGAGAGATTTCTTTTGTAAGATTTTCTGAAGTATTTTTCAATAGGGAATTGACATGTAATTATACTCACAGTTTTATTTTTCAAAAGAAGAACATAAGAAGGTGCCATGTGCAACCATCAGTCAAGCTCTGACATCTAAACACTGCAAAGAGAGAGGAACTGTTACAGGACCAGAGCAATTTACATGTAATTATACTCACAGTTTTATTTTTCAAAAGAAGAACATAAGAAGGTGCCATGTGCAACCATCAGTCAAGCTCTGACATCAAAACACTGCAAAGAGAGAGGAACTGTTACAGGACCAGGGCAATTGAGATGTAATTATACTCACAGTTTTATTTTTCAAAAGAAGAACATAAGAAGGTGCCATGTGCAACCATCAGTCAAGCTCTGACATCTAAACACTGCAAAGAGAGAGGAACTGTTACAGGACCAGAGCAATTGACATGTAATTATACTCACAGTTTTATTTTTCAAAAGAAGAACATAAGAAGGTGCCATGTGCAACCATCAGTCAAGCTCTGACATCAAAACACTGCAAAGAGAGAGGAACTGTTACAGGACCAGGGCAATTGACATGTAATTATACTCACAGTTTTATTTTTCAAAAGAAGAACATAAGAAGGTGCCATGTGCAACCATCAGTCAAGCTCTGACATCTAAACACTGCAAAGAGAGAGGAACTGTTACAGGACCAGAGCAATTGACATGTAATTATACTCACAGTTTTATTTTTAAAAAGAAGAACATAAGAAGGTGCCATGTGCAACCATCAGTCAAGCTCTGACATCAAAACACTGCAAAGAGAGAGGAACTGTTACAGGACCAGAGCAATTGACATGTAATTATACTCACGGTTTTATTTTTCAAAAGAAGAACATAAGAAGGTGCCATGTGCAACCATCAGTCAAGCTCTGACATCAAAACACTGCAAAGAGAGAGGAACTGTTACAGGACCAGGGCAATTGACATGTAATTATACTCACAGTTTTATTTTTCAAAAGAAGAACATAAGAAGGTGCCATGTGCAACCATCAGTCAAGCTCTGACATCTAAACACTGCAAAGAGAGAGGAACTGCTACAGGACCAGAGCAATTGACATGTAATTATACTCATAGTTTTATTTTTCAAAAGAAGAACATAAGAAGGTGCCATGTGCAACCATCAGTCAAGCTCTGACATCAAAACACTGCAAAGAGAGAGGAACTGTTACAGGACCAGAGCAATTGACATGTAATTATACTCACAGTTTTATTTTTCAAAAGAAGAACATAAGAAGGTGCCATGTGCAACCATCAGTCAAGCTCTGACATCAAAACACTGCAAAGAGAGAGGAACTGTTACAGGACCAGAGCAATTGACATGTCATTATACTCATAGTTTTAGTTTTCAAAAGAAGAACATAAGAAGGTGCCATGTGCAACCATCAGTCAAGCTCTGACATCTAAACACTGCAAAGAGAGAGGAACTGTTACAGGACCAGAGCAATTGACATGTAATTATACTCACAGTTTTATTTTTCAAAAGAAGAACATAAGAAGGTGCCATGTGCAACCATCAGTCAAGCTCTGACATCAAAACACTGCAAAGAGAGAGGAACTGTTACAGGACCAGGGCAATTGACATGTAATTATACTCACAGTTTTATTTTTCAAAAGAAGAACATAAGAAGGTGCCATGTGCAACCACCAGTCAAGCTCTGACATCTAAACACTGCAAAGAGAGAGGAACTGTTACAGGACCAGAGCAATTGACATGTAATTATACTCACAGTTTTATTTTTCAAAAGAAGAACATAAGAAGGTGCCATGTGCAACCATCAGTCAAGCTCTGACATCAAAACACTGCAAAGAGAGAGGAACTGTTACAGGACCAGAGCAATTGACATGTCATTATACTCATAGTTTTAGTTTTCAAAAGTAGAACATAAGAAGGTGCCATGTGCAACCATCAGTCAAGCTCTGACATCAAAACACTGCAAAGAGAGAGGAACTGTTACAGGACCAGAGCAATTGACATGTAATTATACTCACAGTTTTATTTTTAAAAAGAAGAACATAAGAAGGTGCCATGTGCAACCATCAGTCAAGCTCTGACATCAAAACACTGCAAAGAGAGAGGAACTGTTACAGGACCAGAGCAATTGACATGTAATTATACTCACAGTTTTATTTTTCAAAAGAAGAACATAAGAAGGTGCCATGTGCAACCATCAGTCAAGCTCTGACATCAAAACACTGCAAAGAGAGAGGAACTGTTACAGGACCAGGGCAATTGACATGTAATTATACTCACAGTTTTATTTTTCAAAAGAAGAACATAAGAAGGTGCCATGTGCAACCATCAGTCAAGCTCTGACATCTAAACACTGCAAAGAGAGAGGAACTGTTACAGGACCAGAGCAATTGACATGTAATTATACTCACAGTTTTATTTTTCAAAAGAAGAACATAAGAAGGTGCCATGTGCAACCATCAGTCAAGCTCTGACATCAAAACACTGCAAAGAGAGAGGAACTGTTACAGGACCAGAGCAATTGACATGTAATTATACTCACAGTTTTATTTTTCAAAAGAAGAACATAAGAAGGTGCCATGTGCAACCATCAGTCAAGCTCTGACATCTAAACACTGCAAAGAGAGAGGAACTGTTACAGGATCAGAGCAATTGACATGTAATTATACTCACAGTTTTATTTTTCAAAAGAAGAACATAAGAAGGTGCCATGTGCAACCATCAGTCAAGCTCTGACATCAAAACACTGCAAAGAGAGAGGAACTGTTACAGGACCAGGGCAATTGACATGTAATTATACTCACAGTTTTATTTTTCAAAAGAAGAACATAAGAAGGTGCCATGTGCAACCATCAGTCAAGCTCTGACATCTAAACACTGCAAAGAGAGAGGAACTGTTACAGGACCAGAGCAATTGACATGTAATTATACTCACAGTTTTATTTTTAAAAAGAAGAACATAAGAAGGTGCCATGTGCAACCATCAGTCAAGCTCTGACATCAAAACACTTCAAAGAGAGAGGAACTGTTACAGGACCAGAGCAATTGACATGTAATTATACTCACAGTTTTATTTTTCAAAAGAAGGACATAAGAAGGTGCCATGTGCAACCATCAGTCAAGCTCTGACATCAAAACACTGCAAAGAGAGAGGAACTGTTACAGGACCAGGGCAATTGACATGTAATTATACTCACAGTTTTATTTTTCAAAAGAAGAACATAAGAAGGTGCCATGTGCAACCATCAGTCAAGCTCTGACATCTAAACACTGCAAAGAGAGAGGAACTGTTACAGGACCAGAGCAATTGACATGTAATTATACTCACAGTTTTATTTTTCAAAAGAAGAACATAAGAAGGTGCCATGTGCAACCATCAGTCAAGCTCTGACATCAAAACACTGCAAAGAGAGAGGAACTGTTACAGGACCAGAGCAATTGACATGTAATTATACTCACAGTTTTATTTTTCAAAAGAAGAACATAAGAAGGTGCCATGTGCAACCATCAGTCAAGCTCTGACATCAAAACACTGCAAAGAGAGAGGAACTGTTACAGGACCAGAGCAATTGACATGTCATTATACTCATAGTTTTAGTTTTCAAAAGAAGAACATAAGAAGGTGCCATGTGCAACCATCAGTCAAGAGTAGTATAGTTTAATACGGCTTAATAACGGTGCCCGTATAAGAACCATGCGGCATAAGAACCGTGCGCTATAACGACATCCTTTTTCTAATCCAAGATGGCCGATTCTAAGCCAACACAATCCAGTTCTAAGCCAACACAATCCACTTGTAATCCAAGCACGAGCCAAATCCAAAGCTATCTGATTGGCAGCCATTAGCCCCGCCCACTTCACGTTGATTGGCCACCGCGCCCCCAACTGATCTTTGAATGGCTGACCGTAGATCCGCTCCTTTATGCTAATTAGTTGGCTTGGCTCCGCCCAGTTCACACTGAGCGGCCCGTGCTAAGCCTTGACTGATCATTGATTGGTTGACTGTAGCTCCGCCCCCTTATGCTAATTACTCGGCTCTGCCCCCACTTCACACGCTGATTGGTGCACGCGTATCGCTGACCACAGCTCCGCCCCTTTATGCTAATTAACCGGCTCCGCTGATTGGTCCATTCTAAGCCTACTGATCACTCTCCCAGCCCCCCCTCTGATTGGCCGCCGCCGCCGCCCGCCGGACGCCCCGCTGCGGCCTCAAACTTACCCGGGCTAGCGGGTGGCCGCCGCCAGATGGTGCGCGGGTCGCTCGCCGGCGGCTTCAGATGGTTCTAACCTATCTCAGATAGATCTATGAGATCGAACAGACAGGGAAAAAAATACCTTTCAACGTTTATTGAGTACATGTTTGAGAAAAAGCATGGCGGTCTTGGAGAGATTGATTCCTTTGATGCTGGGCGTGGTTCCACGGAAGTGACGGATCATGTAGACGTCTCCGGGACAGCGGCTGAGAAAAATTTCGTCCTCAGTGAGCTGGCACATCCGCGTGCACTGGATATCTTCGTAGCTGTCGCTCACGTCCAGCGAGTGAAGGCACGTACGCAACGATCCAGTAGCGTTCCTATTCAGGTTAATACCGGATCGCATAGGTACCACGTGCCACTCTCTGATGGCCAAGATGTCGCCAGGGCATTCGTGCGCGTACGTGTGCTTATCCTTCTCCAGCTTGATGCTCGCAGTGCAGTTGCCGGCGTCCAGCGCCAGTGCGCACGAGACGAGCGAGAAGAGAACGAGGTACCACATCCTTCCAGTGACGCAGGTCAAATGATGCTACTCCTACTCATCCTCTGCATTATCTGTGCGGCGGAGGAAAGAATGCCGTGTGAAATCCCGCTATCTACGTCATCCACTCGAGCTTACCATATTCGCAGCTTCCGTACGGGTAGGAGTCCACGTCATTATAGAGGTACCGTTTGTCGTCGTACGCCATTAGACTTCTTTTCACATTTCTGATGGTGTACATGCACTGTTTCTTTCCCACTATTGACACCTGTTCGTGCGATACGCTGTCGTGCTTGAATAAGTGTATCGCGGTACGTATCATGGAGGAGGTGTTTGCACACAATGTTCTTTTTGACCCCTTTAGCTCTTGCAATCTGTTTTCCTCCGGCTAATTTGATAGAATACATTTTAGCTTTCAGGCATATTACTTCCTCAATGGGTATGCTACCCGTTTCACTTTTGAACGCGCCAAGTCTACCGCGATTCCTCTCGCTGTACAGTGGATGATCACGATCGAAGGAAGACAAGTCTAAATGCTCGTCGGCGATCGCACGTAACTGATCTTCGTAGTCCTTGCAGAATAGACCGAGGATCAGAGAATCCGTGTCAAAGTAGCAGGTAATCACCGGACAAGTGAGCTTACTCAGCAGGGTTTCATAGTAGAACGAGTACATGGTTAACTTACTCAGTTCTAAAATCGTGAAGCCAATCTGCAGGGGGAAATCGCATCGCACTTTTCTTTTGCGCATTTCGTACATGACGCAATCGGGGGACAAAATTTCCATTCGCGCGCATTCCGCCCGACTCCCGAGGCGACTCGCTGTCTCCTCATCGAAGGCTACTCGAATGTCTCGCATATTAAATTTATTTAGCAACGTACGCCCGAAGACCGCATTATTTGAGATTTTATAGAAATTTTTCTCGAACGTCGTGCTCGAGGCGACGCGTCTGGCAACATTGTCCTCGATGTAGGGACGCAGGAATGGTGCCTGACGAAATTTTAGAATTCGGTGAATTTTCGTCACCCCCATGCCCAATCTACAATAGAGCGCGAGCAGCGCGTAATGAACGACGTACCCGACCTTGTCCTTGCACGTGAGCAGCAGCTTTTTGCTGTTCGCCGGTTGATACATTAACTCTTCGAGGAGCCCCCGCTGGAATGGTGAGAGCCATTCCTTCGGAACGACCGCCTTCTCGGGAGCCAGGGTGAAGTACCGCGTCAGCGCATGGATAGATTTTGGATACTCCAAATCGCACACGTACACGTATCCCACATCCGAATCCGTGGGATGACGCATAAAATCCACGGAGCTAAAATCCTCGACCCATTCGAAATCGCCGACGGGGAGGTGCTTTATCATACTGAAGCCGTAAAGATTGTTGCAATCTATGTACGATATGTACACCTCCTCTTTATCGGGATCGTAGCCACTGCACAACGGGTTGTTAGCCCGTAAATGACGCCTGCTCGCCTGACAGAGTCCGCCTCTAACACCCGATTCGATGGTCCGGTACATGTCCTCGTCGATGATCAGCTCCAATTTTGCCCGCGTGTAATTTAGAGCGCATTGCCACGAATAGGATGCCAGCGAAACGCAATGAAGCAATTCCAATCCGCGCGCGTCGTAGCACAGGCGCCGGAAGTGCTGCATTACGTCAGCATGTAACAGGGCATCCGTTTTCAGGTACAATGCATTATAATTCCTCAGATTCGAGCATCCAAAACGTTCAAATACGTGCAGCGCGTACTGATAGTCTTCGTCGCTTATATCCTCCCCCGTCAGATCGTTTCGGAAGGCGGATTTTGCCGGCAGAGCCAATTCGTCGTAGACCGCGAACGAGCTAACGTGGCTGTACGGGAATACACCTTTACGAAGCAAAATTTCGTAGTCGTCTCCAAATACCTGCTTCAGGCATTGGAACGCCTCTGCGCCCCCCATGGATTTGACGGTTTCCACGAGCTCTCCCAGCGACGAATTTAGGTACTGCATGGTATCTCTGAATAGGAAGGTGCCAATTTCGAACGATCGAATTTTTTCCATGGAACTGGCCACGATGAAGGGAGCTCGCTTCCACTCGAGAAGGTGAAATTCCCGCAGTAGTCCGGCCAAATCGTAGGCCAGATTGTGCACCATGTTGGGCAGTTTTTCCCGCGTCGTGCACGCCAAGTTACAGGGGTTGCACAGCGTCGCGATGTAATTTGTCTCGCCGGCAGTACAACGCTTGGAATGGTCGTGGTGCCGAAGTGGGTGGCAGCTCTGTGCCGCGCACGTTGCTCGTCATTCAGCACCATTTCGGCTGGGCAAGCGTTCAGGGCTATCATCTCATCTCGCATTTCCATCAGAGCTCTGACGCACTGCCTCGCGGAATCTTCACCGTCCTGATGCGCATCACCTTCGAGTCGTGGGTGCGCACGAGCACTGCACAGAAGCTCGAGGTGACGTGACGCTGCATGCCAACACCACCGGGCGTGAGTACGCTCTCCGTGTCCAACGCGACGACGTAGTTATACTGCTGCTTGTACTGAATTTTAGTAAATTCTACAAAGTTTTTGCCCGGTTCGCAAAATTCCAATATGATTTCGTTTACGTCCGCGCACAGGCGACGATGTTTCGCCATGCTCTCTTCCTTCAGGAAAGAGCGCGTGCAGCGCTCGCACACGAAACGCCTCTTGTCTCTCATCAGTAACCGCTCGAGAGACTTGATTCCGAAAAAATGTTCATCTACAGCCAATAAGTGAATTTTCTTTTCATACTCGAGTTTTGGAGGTCGCGACACGTGCACTCCCTGATCGACGTACTCGTATACATACACGGATATCTGGTTTTTGTCTTCAAATTCGTCCAGATCAGAGTAGGAAACGGGGAAGCGACTAGGCCACCAGTACTCCGCGGCATAGTTTTCACATTTTTTCCACGAATTCCTTTCCTGCGGGTGCAGGAGGGCGAGCGTATTGTATTTAAAACACTCACCCTCCTTATGTGCTGGTAAATGAATATTCGTCAGCACGTTCCTGCGTTTAGCCAAATGATCGGGAAGTGCCCCATTGCATCCGAATTTTTTAGTTTTCACCGCAGAAATGCATATTTGAACGTTTTGGACGTCGGTGGACACGAACCCGCTCCCTTCCCGCTGATAATTTTCGACGCGTCCCGTGGACTCCTGAATCGCGTCCATCAGGGTATTCGCGACGGCTCCGTCGCTGTGGACTTCGCGAGCAAACGCCATAAAGTGGGCTATGTGCGCGGTTATCTCCCCCCGAGTTTCCTTCACCATTAAGACGTCGGAACAAATGCAAAACCTAAAGGGTATTCTTTGCGCTCTCAATATGGCGAGCATATCGTGAAAGTGACTCATTAAATATTGTCGCAAATCCTCTACCCCCTGATCGTGAACAGATGCCAATAGCGTGAATCTTTTGACGATACCTCTAAATGCGGCGTCAGTCTGGAAGAAGGGCAGGAAGGATGTATCCACGTCGGGGTGCGATCGCATCACGTGAGCAGGCAGTGTAGGAGGTGCGCCGTCCCGAGAATCGTCGTCGTCGTCGTCCGATTCATCCTCGATATCGTGAGGATCAAAAAAGCAGAACACACACCGAGGCACTGAAAATAAACGCGCATCAGTAAGAAACGTGCAACAAGTAAAGGAGGGAATAACTTACTTGTGAAGCGAGTGAAAGCAGACTGTTCCCCCCCTGAGGCGATCGCGCGGCTTATAAACCGGCATCCACGCTGCATGCGCCAACACGTCGGGGCTCGCTTGTTTCCACGCAATCGTAAATCATGTGGCACCTCGAGGATGAGGCCGCGTTGGGGCCATCTGTTTAATATCAGAACGCGCGCGGCCGCAATGGTGAGCATTCACCATCGAAGAAAATGTTGCGTCAAGGTAATGTAAATAGGTCTTCTCCGAGAAATTGGGTCACCTTGAGTCGGTTGCATGTTCCAACACGTTGGGGTCGCCTGTTTTATATCAAAATGCGCTTCATGGTCAAAATGAGTTTATACTATAGAACGGTGAGCTTTGTTTTATTCTCGGGGAAGTTGCGTCAAGGTAATGTAACGAGAAATTGGGTCACCTTGAGACAAGCCCCAACACGACGGTGCCATCTGTTTAATATCAAAAACGCACTTCCACCCATCGTGGCGGGCCCTAGTGAAAAAAAAAATGTTGCGTCAAGGTGATGTAACGAGAAACTGGGTCACCACGTAAATCATGTTTTCCGAGGCCACGCGTATTAAAACCAAAAGCAAACTGTTGTGCTTGATGAGACAAGTCTATCTGAAGGAAAATATCCCTATGAGCCAACCAGCTCATTGCCGAAACAAGCGCCAAAAACAAAAGGGTTCGCTTATGCAGTTTCCAAATGTCCTTCGCGCGCGCATCATATATCACATGCTGTTCCCGTGTGATTGTGTAAACAGAATCGCACCACCCTTGCGCTCCTCCGGAAGTGCTTTATATAAAAGTCGCGATATATACAACTCATTTGAGGTCTGTGAAGCCGTCGGTCGACTCCTCGTGAAGCGCACAACGAGAAAGGTATGTTTCACTATTGTCTTCAAGATGAGGAAAGTTAGGTAATAGTCGTCCTCATTTTCAGTTCATTTGGCGTGCGTAGAAACTTGCACTGAGAGATATGTCATCTATTGTCGAGAAGCTGGATAAACTAAAGAAACCCAGTGATGGAGACATTCAGAAAATGAGCATTGTTCCAAACAACGAAAAGCTCGACGTGTTGGACTTACGCAAAGTGGACACTATCTATGGGGAGTCCGTGTACGTGGAACTCCTGATGGACAACGATAAACGCGTGAAGGTGTACCTACCCAGTCGTTTTAGGCGACTCACGGATGAAGATTTGCAAGAAATGCGAGAATTACCAGATCTGAAACTAGAGAAGAAGGAGAGATTCAGGGATGGTAAAAGAGCGCCCGACATCATCTTTACTCACGCGAAGAAGAAGTGACCGCGACGAAAGTCCGCGTCCCATATGTAATCAGCGGGAAAAATAAAAATACATGTATTTCTGATTTTAAATGTTGCGTTGTTGTGATGGATTAGGAAGATAGGCTGATATGATGGGAAGCTCTATTGATAGAATGATATGATAGGGAGCTATAGCGCGTATTCATTGACTAAGCAAGTGTAGTTTGTGGGGAGCTATAGAGAATAAAGGACGCCAGGCGTTTTTAAGCGACAAACAACTTTTCTAGCAGCTTTATTGATTTTAGGTCATTAGCGGCGAGATTATCGGAAAACAGGGATACAATGCTCTTCAGTGATTTCCCTTTCGCCAACAATGTCGCCGCGATACAACAGTACACACCACACATTGGAGAATACAGGCTTTGGATACAGACATCATTATATTCGTCGACGGCGAGGCGTTCCAACTCGGGTTCGATGGGCGGCAATCCGAAGGAATCAAAGTAGATGAGGTCATCCTTCATTTTCGCGTACAGAATCCAGTGCTCCCCAGCCTGCTGTCGCCGATCGGTGTTCACCACGATCATACCCGGTCTATCCAGTGCGGGCAGACGGTCGTCTCGAGCGTATACACCGCGGAAGAGTGCCGAAGTGTAGTCGTTGTACTTCAGGAGTCTCTCGATATCTTGCTCGAACATTGCTAATCCAGTGTGACGTTCCTGTTCTTATCGATGGACATAATTCGCACACTCTCGGACAGTATCAATACGGTTGTGGGTTCGGCTAAGGCACGTCGGAACTTGAGTTGCAGACGAACGTTTCCACGCCTGATCGGTGACAGGTGGACGGAGGATTGATCCGGATCCAGGTCGTAGTACAGTAGGAACTTGTTTCCAACGTAGTGGTCGTATTCGTAGGAGACGTACTTCTCACACAGCTGCTCCAGGAGGTTGAAGTAGCTTCGGTGGTTCAGGTTATTGCTGAAGTCGAACGTGTCTATTCGCTGCGTCCCGTTCACGGTGAGCGTCGCCGACTCAATGTCGCAGTTCACGAATCGGTACGGGTCCCGATTGAATGCTCCCTGGTAGGCTAGGGTGGGCACGAATGCGACCACCACCTTAGACGGTATCTTCTCAGGAAATAAATCTTCCAGGCATGCATCCAGGTTGCCAACTGGTAGCGAACGAATACGCGATTCACTTCCGGCCAGTGTGTAGAGAGCCTTGCGCTTCTGCAATTCCGTTTCGTGTCCGAGGAATAGGCTGGGAGACGCGGTGATTTTCTTTATGTACAAGGTGGCACTCATGATTTCCACTTTATGCGCGTGCTGCTCCTGGTCGGTCTTCATAATGCGGAACGCGTCGGAGCCTTGATAAAAAACAAGCCTAATTTCCACTCCCGATATGAGTAGCTTAGGCTGCAGGAAAATGTCCGAGTTGATCTTGGAAACCAGGTCGATGGTCTTGCCGCCGCGTGTGAGGTTGTATCGTTCGGCCGGTCCACGAGCGCGAATGTTGTTTTCCGTTTGACGCGCTTCTTCTTGCGTGTACAGACCTGCTTTATGCACGGTATTTTGCTCCGTGGTGCTGGCGTGAAGCAAAATATCCAAGTAGCTTCTATAGCTATACAAATCATTATTCGTAATCATGGTCTGATTCAAGAAGACGGCTACGTTCTTGAAAAGCGAGCTGGCGAACGCGTTGACGGGGTAGACCTCCTCGTAGGTCGTCCGATCGCCAGCCTGTGTTTCCGGTAGCGAACCATCGTCACGTACGATGCGGACTTTCGTCACTATGTACGCGGAGTTCAAATCGAGATAGTGGTGCCCCAAATTCGAAAGGTGGAACTCTATGACGGAGGATATGTCAGCGACCGGGTAGAATACCTCATATTCCCCCTTCAGTATATGCCACTGCGTTCCCGGCACGGAAAATAACTGTGTTTCCGACTTATCCAACAGAGGAGTGTCGGGATGTACGACGTTAATCGTGTCCATCTCGCAACTAAATTGTGGCCGCGCAACCAGCGTGATTTATGCCGTCGAAGACGTCCGGTTTTCTCCTCTTTCTTCGCACGCCCGCCCCTCCGAGGTCGCGGAGAATTTCACGGCCCGTATCTTTCGCCGATCTCTTAAGCGCACTTCGGAAAGAGTCTCCCTCCGACAGATTTTTGGCCACGCGCTTAGCGGCCGCAACAGCCGTCTTTTTTAAGTAGGGTGATACGCGTTTAAAGAGTGGAATAGCGAAACGCCCGAGCTGAGAAAAGAAATTGCCTCCCCTCTGGTACAGGTGCGACCTGTATACCGTTGGAACGCCAAATCCGTAGATTGGTACCGCTTTAGTGTACATGCTTAAAGTGCAGCGTCAGCGTCGATCTACCGCGATTTTGTAGCGGTAGCTTGCGACCGGTGTCGTCGCGTATAGAGACGGTGATTGAGGAAATTTCGCGCTGCACTAACTTAAAATACTGAACGGGTAGAAAGCTGAAACTCAGTTGTTCTTTCGTTCTATCGTATACGAATGGAATTAATTTCAGTATCGGATGCCGACCGTTTCCCACTACGGAGGGCGTGACGAGATCCGTGTATATCATAATACAGTTAATGGGAAGATCTATGGTCACTTCGTCGACGCCCGTATCGTTTTCCGTAAATACGGTTTTCGCGCCGAAACCCAGTAGGTACGCAAAGTAATCGGATAATGTAAGCGACACGTTTTCCCGCAAGCTCAACGAACACTTCCTCGCCCACGCATCGTACGTGAGGGAAGCCTCCGGCTGCAGACGCTCATGGATGGCGCTCACGAGAGCTTCGGGTGTTTCGTAGTAATTCGGTGGAAGTGAAATGCGCCGACTTTCCGTCTCTTGAGTGTTTATGTGGACGCGGTACGTCTTCACTATGGGATTACATGTGATGCGCTTTCGGGATCCTTCAACGTGGATGTGCTTCACCTGAATGAGGTCCAGGAACTCGGTCGACAAGTTGAAATTCGTCGGGAGAGAAAGCGAGTAAGTGTTGTCTTTGTATTCCACCCGTGATTCTGTATCGTTCGTCGCTCTGAAGAATTCGTTGAATGTGTCGGTAATGAGCGATCGGGGTTCTAAAATTAGATCGTTATTGATCACTATCACCCGGCGAACTCGCATCATAACGGCTCTTTCCTCCGCGAGCGGTAACACGTTTGGGACGGCGCGTACTTTACCGCCCTCCCGGTGATCTCCATCGATGTCGACGATTCCAAAGGCGAGATGCAGCGGTCTGTCGATTAATTTCACCAAGCGCACGCGCGACGGTAGCTTAAACACGTAGTGATCTTCCTCGTAAGTCCACTCTATCCCATATTCGGGGAATATTTTATTCAATAGCGTGTCCGTGTCTTCGAACGTGAGCTGTTTTGTTTGCCACTTCTCCGTTGATAGCGTTATCAGGTTATCAGGCGCTTGGTTCACGTTCAGGAAGCTGTTGGGAATGGAAAATCCCTCTAGACCGACGACGTACGAATCATCCAGGTGTAGTGGCTTATCTAACGCGATCGTGAAGTCATTCAGCGTGTTGGACGGGTACAGGTCCATGCTGGCGTTCGAGAGCAGATACACGTAAAATTCATTTTCTGACATCGCTGGCGGGCACCCAAGAATCGTGATCTTTGGCGTATCCGAACCAACGAACCAAGTAGTGCAATACCCCGTTAATTTTCTTCTTTCTAATCACCGCGGATATGAGTCGCTTATCGTACGAGGAAAGATGGTGGACGGGCTGCAGCTCCTGCTCGTAGAATGATCCCAGTATTTCTTTTCTCGTCGAATCTTTCACGTACACTACGGGCTGATCGGTCTTTCTCGTTCGCGACACCTCGAACACTTCGGCCGTCCACCTTTGATCGTAGCCTTTGGCGAACACACCGCGATCTAACGCGAGCCTCACCTGGTCCCCTGATTTATACTTGCTCTCGCGCGGGGTCGTCTTACGATTCAATCTGTTGAACAGAGCTACTTCATTTCCGGCGTTCACGTTTTTCGGCTTTTCGCCCGTGACGGAGTGTACCGAGTCGTTATAGTCGGCCACTATCTTCGGCAGCGCGTTGATATAATTAAACTTCCCCGTACTAGTGAAATGCCTGGCTATTCTTTCCCTAATTGTTCTCTGCACGCGTTCACAGGAGGCCGCTTTCATTCCGCTTTGTGTGCTATAGTGATTTAGTAGCGACTGAAAGTACTGACGAACGGGGGAACCCCAAAATTCGCTCCCGCGATCAGTGAGCAAATTCTTCGGAATTCCGTGACGGAAAACTCGTTGGAAGGCTTTCTTTACGTCTTGCGGGCGCTTTGTGCGAATGGGGACCATGTACAGGTACCTCGATAGCGTATCTATGACCGTTAGGATGTACCTGAAGCCCTTGTTAAATTTCTGATATTTGCGCATATCCAGAAGGTCTGCCTGATATAAATCCCGCACGTGAGTTGCGATGATGGAGCGCCGCTTAAATTTTTTCTTCACTGGCTTGTGAAGGGTGTAAGCATCTTCTTTTTTCAGCTGTTCCACGGCTTCTGCGCGCGTGAGCTTGTGATACCGTCGGTACCGATCCACTCCACCTAACCCTTTCTCCTTGATCTTTCTATAGGGCCCCATATTTGCTCCAGCGAGCAATGCGGTGTATTTTCAGAGCGCTTATAATTTTCGATACTTTTTTGTACCAGCGGGGTTTCTTGATGAGCGCGCTACGACGTCCTAAGTAGCTCACGAGAGCCACAATGTTTGAGCGATTGATTCGCTTCCCTCTATATACTAGCACATTATCCGCCTGCCAGGTGAAAACTTTCTTCAATTCTTTTAGCACAGATTTCGCGCGTGCTTTATCAACGCCGGAGGGTAGAAGATTAAAATCGAATGGATTGGGTTCCGGTTCGGGCTCCGAATGGACAGGTTCCAGAGGAGAAGGAGGAGGAGGATGATAGTGAGCTCGCTTCAGCAAGTAATAGAGGGCTTCCAGTATTTTGCCCACTTTTACATCGTCCGAATCGTTAGATTTCAGAACTTCACCTATTTCTATTCTATGAGCCATGACCGATGGCTTTGGATATCGCTCGCCCGGCGACTCCCGCCACGAGACTTGATAGCCCTGAGAGGAGCAGTGGAAGTATGGGAATGAGACCACCTCGTTGTCCCCTAATATATTTCTTCAACTGCCGGGGGCACTTATGAAGTGACTTGTAGGCGAGGAAGCGGAGGATTTTTTTGTGTTTCTTCAGGTTTTTATGAAGTTCCGTCGAAAGTGGGATATTTCCGCGTAGAGTATTCAGACAGATTTCCGAAAGGATTCGAATGTCGTCGCAGCTGAGCTCTTTAAGTAACTCTGCGCGGTGCGTCGGTTTGCTGGCGGCCAATACTTTGAGGAGCGTGAGATGTCTTCTAAGATCGGCCGTCATTTCGCGGGCGTAAACAGGAACTGCCGGTCGTGCGGTAAAATACCCGTTCGCAGGCTACGAGAGGGAGGTGTTTGCGCGTGCAGATCCACAACTAAATAACCGTGCGCCTTCTCCGTCGCCTGGTTATATGCGTCGAGAAAATAGGAGAGCCCCTGTTTCCCGAATACCTGACGTCCGAAGGTTTCGATCTGTTGTACGGACCGCGCGTTCCGGAACAATACGATATAACTGGCGTTCAGCGATATCGTTCGAAAAGCGGCATTGTGATAGAACAAGGCTTGTGTGATCAGGATCACGGACGCATTCTTATGGTGGCTACCACGTACAAACAGCGACTCTACCTCCGATAGAACCCCCTTTTCCGTGATTTGATCGTCAATAACTATGAGAGTGGGATATCGCTCATCCCAATCTGCGGGTATCCTGTCCATAAACTCCACACCGTCGAAATCCTTTTCCCAGCCGGCTGCATACTTTCGTACGTAGAGTATCTTCTGCGGTGGAATGCTAAATAATTCGGGGTGTCTCATTATATTCTGCGTGAGCACCGTCTTCCCACACATGGACGCGCCGGAGATGAGAATTCGAGCAGGGTGCTGGAACTGCATGCGCATCGTGGAATAACTCGAGCAGACTGTGTACCGAGGTGTGATGCATCTTTATTTCCATCCATAGCTCCTAGAGCGATTGATGATCGTCTCCAGGACTCTTATTTCTTCCTGACATAGTTCCTGAAGCTCGCGCAGTGATTGCTCCCTGTAAGCCGACAGGTACTCGTCCAAGATTTCGCGTATGATTTCCCGCAACTTGCTTGCGGTGATACGGGAGCGCAATATGTGGCAGCACATCTCGACGAAGTTCTCTCGCTCGTGTGACGCCTCGAAGCGGAACCGCGCGGAGTTGATGCACCTGAGTCGCGCCATCTGGTGGCACGAGGTAAGTTTGGTTGTATGAGATAGAGACATTGGGTTAGAACCATCTGAAGCCGCCGGCGAGCGACCCGCGCACCATCTGGCGGCGGCCACCCGCTAGCCCGGGTAAGTTTGAGGCCGCAGCGGGACGTCCGGCGGGCGGCGGCGGCGGCGGCCAATCAGAGGGGGGGCTGGGAGAGTGATCAGTAGGCTTAGAATGGACCAATCAGCGGAGCCGGTTAATTAGCATAAAGGGGCGGAGCTGTGGTCAGCGATACGCGTGCACCAATCAGCGTGTGAAGTGGGGGCAGAGCCGAGTAATTAGCATAAGGGGGGCGGAGCTACAGTCAACCAATCAATGATCAGTCAAGGCTTAGCACGGGCCGCTCAGTGTGAACTGGGCGGAGCCAAGCCAACTAATTAGCATAAAGGAGCGGATCTACGGTCAGCCATTCAAAGATCAGTTGGGGGCGCGGTGGCCAATCAACGTGAAGTGGGCGGGGCTAATGGCGGCCAATCAGATGGCTTTGGATTTGGCTCGTGCTTGGATTACAAGTGGATTGTGTTGGCTTAGAACTGGATTGTGTTGGCTTAGAATCGGCCATCTTGGATTAGAAAAAGGATGTCGTTATAGCGCACGGTTCTTATGCCGCATGGTTCTTATACGGGCACCGTTATTAAGCCGTATTAATCAATACTACTGTCAAGCTCTGACATCTAAACACTGCAAAGAGAGAGGAACTGTTACAGGACCAGAGCAATTGACATGTAATTATACTCACAGTTTTATTTTTCAAAAGAAGAACATCAGAAGGTGCCATGTGCAACCATCAGTCAAGCTCTGACATCAAAACACTGCAAAGAGAGAGGAACTGTTACAGGACCAGAGCAATTGACATGTAATTATACTCACAGTTTTATTTTTCAAAAGAAGAACATAAGAAGGTGCCATGTGCAACCATCAGTCAAGCTCTGACATCAAAACACTGCAAAGAGAGAGGAACTGTTACAGGACCAGGGCAATTGACATGTAATTATACTCACAGTTTTATTTTTCAAAAGAAGAACATAAGAAGGTGCCATGTGCAACCATCAGTCAAGCTCTGACATCTAAACACTGCAAAGAGAGAGGAACTGTTACAGGACCAGAGCAATTGACATGTAATTATACTCACAGTTTTATTTTTAAAAAGAAGAACAAAAGAAGGTGCCATGTGCAACCATCAGTCAAGCTCTGACATCAAAACACTGCAAAGGGAGAGGAACTGTTACAGGAGCAGAGCAATTGACATGTAATTATACTCACAGTTTTATTTTTCAAAAGAAGAACAAAAGAAGGTGCCATGTGCAACCATCAGTCAAGCTCTGACATCTAAACACTGCAAAGAGAGAGGAACTGTTACAGGACCAGAGCAATTGACATGTAATTATACTCACAGTTTTATTTTTCAAAAGAAGAACATAAGAAGGTGCCATGTGCAACCATCAGTCAAGCTCTGACATCAAAACACTGCAAAGAGAGAGGAACTGTTACAGGACCAGAGCAATTGACATGTAATTATACTCACAGTTTTATTTTTCAAAAGAAGAACATAAGAAGGTGCCATGTGCAACCATCAGTCAAGCTCTGACATCTAAACACTGCAAAGAGAGAGGAACTGTTACAGGACCAGAGCAATTGACATGTAATTATACTCACAGTTTTATTTTTCAAAAGAAGAACATAAGAAGGTGCCATGTTCAACCATCAGTCAAGCTCTGACATCAAAACACTGCAAAGAGAGAGGAACTGTTACAGGACCAGGGCAATTGACATGTAATTATACTCACAGTTTTATTTTTCAAAAGAAGAACATAAGAAGGTGCCATGTGCAACCATCAGTCAAGCTCTGACATCTAAACACTGCAAAGAGAGAGGAATTGTTACAGGACCAGAGCAATTGACATGTAATTATACTCACAGTTTTATTTTTAAAAAGAAGAACATAAGAAGGTGCCATGTGCAACCATCAGTCAAGCTCTGACATCAAAACACTGCAAAGAGAGAGGAACTGTTACAGGACCAGAGCAATTGACATGTAATTATACTCACAGTTTTATTTTTCAAAAGAAGAACATAAGAAGGTGCCATGTGCAACCATCAGTCAAGCTCTGACATCAAAACACTGCAAAGAAAGAGGAACTGTTACAGGACCAGGGCAATTGACATGTAATTATACTCACAGTTTTATTTTTCAAAAGAAGAACATAAGAAGGTGCCATGTGCAACCATCAGTCAAGCTCTGACATCTAAACACTGCAAAGAGAGAGGAACTGTTACAGGACCAGAGCAATTGACATGTAATTATACTCACAGTTTTATTTTTCAAAAGAAGAACATAAGAAGGTGCCATGTGCAACCATCTGTCAAGCTCTGACATCAAAACACTGCAAAGAGAGAGGAACTGTTACAGGACCAGAGCAATTGACATGTAATTATACTCACAGTTTTATTTTTCAAAAGAAGAACATAAGAAGGTGCCATGTGCAACCATCAGTCAAGCTCTGACATCAAAACACTGCAAAGAGAGAGGAACTATTACAGGACCAGAGCAATTGACATGTCATTATACTCATAGTTTTAGTTTTCAAAAGAAGAACATAAGAAGGTGCCATGTGCAACCATCAGTCAAGCTCTGACATCTAAACACTGCAAAGAGAGAGGAACTGTTACAGGACCAGAGCAATTGACATGTAATTATACTCACAGTTTTATTTTTCAAAAGAAGAACATCAGAAGGTGCCATGTGCAACCATCAGTCAAGCTCTGACATCAAAACACTGCAAAGAGAGAGGAACTGTTACAGGACCAGAGCAATTGACATGTAATTATACTCACAGTTTTATTTTTCAAAAGAACGTAAGAAGGTGCCATGTGCAACCATCAGTCAAGCTCTGACATCAAAACACTGCAAAGAGAGAGGAACTGTTACAGGAAGCAGGGCAATTGCCATGCAAATATGCTCACCGTTTTTGTTTTGTTTCGTTTGTCAAATGAACATCATAACAAGGAACCCATGACTTGTTGACGTAAGGTCGGCTGTAGTAGTTCACGTACATCTTGGAACCCTATACGTTCCATTCGAAGGTTGAAAGCTTGTCTACTAGACGGAGCACGCTTTTGTGCCCTAGAGCCTCTATCGGGATTTATGCCAAGAAATGTCCTGCAAAGCAAAAGCAAAGGGAGTGTAGAAAACAAACGCAGTCTTTGTGAGAACTTGCGACATACCGTTGGAGGAATTCAGCAAATGCTTGGCTCTCCTCAGCATATACCAGGTTAAGAACATAGTGCAGTGAGAACCAGACACCAACTGCAGTTATAAAATGCGGCACGTGGTCAACTGTGTGGTCTACAGTTATCATGAAGGAGTTGGCCCATGGCGAATCACCTGTAACACCATAGTACACCTTAAGAGGGCATACCAGCTCTCCGTCCCAATGTATTTCCTATGGAACAGTTTTTATGCTTTCTCTCGGTAACGGCCGCGCAGATTTTGACGCGGGTGTTTTCATCATAAAGAGGAAGACGAGATGAAGAGCATTACGCTACCAGATTTCTTATATACGTCGTATGTATTTTACGGCGACGTAACGAATGCGAAAAAAATACACAATTTTTCTCCTCCCTCTTTGAAAAGGTTTTATTAAACTTCTATAGCCACTTCGAAAAAAACTTTCCATTTACTTTCTCTGGAATTGTTTCAGGAATCGATAGACATCAAATTTATATGTATACCACTTATAGTTTTTATAGAAAAGCATGAAACGTGAGTAAGCAAAATCGCCCACTCAAAGCCCCGTGAACGGCGTCATTCTGTGTTGCCATCTGGTGACGCGACAGCAAAACCGCGCGGATCGTATCCTTCCGCCGAGCAAGCGTGCGCGTGCGCACCTGACCGTCCTGTTGGCTCCTCTGTCCTTTTTTTCTTTTTTCGGACCGCTGACTTAGGGCATGACCTTGGAGACCAGAACAAAAGCTTACTTAGCTGCTCGTAAAGGGATTATCGTCTGAGCCAGCATTGTCGCCAACAACCAGAGACCAACAACCGTCTTCTTTTTTCGGTGCGCGTAGAGAGAATTGAGATGAGTTTATTAGCTTCACATGAAACATCAATTTGCCCGATTTTGACGTTTCGGGTTTGTGCTTACTCAGTCAACTGTCTCATAAGGCTAACGAGAATCTGTCGTATTTACGATTAGTGGAAGGCCGACTTTACAAACATTCCAGTAACGTTCAACAGGACTGCCCTGTAATGTTCGTAATGTTGAAACAACGATCAAGCAAATTACACAAAGATAAATGTTCCTCAGGATAACTGCATTTAGAACTGCAACTCTCTTTGTTCTTCTCTTTTTCTTTTATTGATCGATTTATTTTTATTTTTATCTTATTATTATTTTTTTTTTTTTGTCGTCAACGCTTCACGTGAACCAATAAGAAAAATCGATCAAGCGACTGCTGCACAATTATTTCCGCCCACGCAATGGGCAACCGTCGTTTCCGGAACCCAAATTCACGTTCGCGAAAAAAAGGAAAACCAACGACAATGCTCGAGTGCTTCGAACGATGATATGCCGTGTTTAAAAGTCCGACATCACTATTTACCACACAAAGTCAACAAATTCCGATGAAAAAATGGCTAGGAAGCAAGCGAGCTGCTGAAGATGATGCATGATGTCAAACCCCGAGACTAGGGAACACGAAGGGACAGACACAAACAGCTGTTTTTGAGACTTCGTGTTTGTGTCTGTCCCTTCGTGTTCCCTAGTCTCGGGGTTTTACATCATGCATCAAATTTCGCTATCTGTCCAAGTCATTTTAGCGAACGAGATCCACATTTTTGGCTCATAGGCTTAGCGGGGCGGACGCGACGGAACAGCACTTTAGGTAGTTAATTAATTATTAGGTTAGTAAAAGTTCGGTGTTTGCATTTTCATGTTCATGTTGTTTATTTTTCAACGGGGACTTCGATTACGTTATTTTGAGATACGGCCAATTTTTCCATACCGGTTCCCTGGATTTTCCATCTTTCGACACTTCTTGCTGGTTGCGCGTTGGATGACCCAAAACCTGTACCCGTCGTTCTTTGCACCGCAAACAAAGGGAAGCCTTCTGAGGAAGATAAGGAACTCCGGGTCACTGGGGATTCTCAACTGAACTAGTGACTCTACGCTGAACCAGCTGAACGAAAGGTCTGGTGTAATGTGAAGTACCCTGCGAAAACCAAGGAGTGTCTAACAATATAGTACCGGGTAATAATCAGTTCATTATGAGACGTAATTTGTGCTCCGAGACCTCCTCGCGTACATAAAGACGGAATTCAAAGAGTTTTAGGAGCTTCCTTCTTCTCCTTTTTCCATTTCTTTTTTTTTAAATAGCTGTTGCTAAATGCAATGCATTTATTTAGGCTGACTGAGTGTAAGTATTGAGCCTATCAAAAGGCCGAAAATCATAACGTCGAACTGTCAGAAGGCCGACAATAAGAAGGCTGAGAATGGAAAGGCCAAAGAGACACGGGGTGAGCACTCCAGTGAATGACCACTGAATGGGATGGTTTTGATTATGAAAAAGTTTTATGGCAATTGTATTAGAAATCAAATAACTGGAATGCATATCATTTGGTGCTCGCAAATAGATTAGCCAGCGAAGATGAAAAACAATAATCTACAACTTGTTTACTACGAAAAGAAAGTGTGTGGTGGGTAAAGTGCGGATAATGGTGCACTCAAAGCCCCTGAAATATAGATGCAAGTAAGAACTGAAATCTAGATAGCCAATGAAGCACATCAGAGCCGACCGAGTGTTATCGTTCGCTTTGCGGATTTGTTGAAATTGGGAGACATAGGGTTCTTTTTTTCTTTTTTTCACGTGTTAATGAATAATTAAATCTACATTCCATTCAACGAACAACATAACATGGATATATAGTTCGCTGCATTAGTTCGCTAGCGATATCGTTCGCTGGATGCTAGTATTTCTCTACTGTCGATCAGACACAGGTTATACAGTTGTCCTTACATCTTTTTCTGTGCCGATGTTTGTGGGTTATAAAAGCTCTACGGCCACTTATTCAGTTGTTTCACTGCCCCTACAACTCCGCTTCTGCTGAAAGTACGGTACATCAGCATAGAAAGTATTAGAGAACAACTACAACATCATTGTCTGACCACCAACAACAACAAAAAAGAACTATATATGAAAATACTAGTATTCCGGTCCGGTTGAGTTGGGAACTAAGTCCGACGATACCCACGTTCAGCGAGCGTGAAGTCAGAGCCTCAGGATAGTGGGCATATGCGTTTCATTTCATTGGTACGAATACAGAAGGTCATTGCGCTCAGTAGTCTGTAGCACTCCCCTTTATAAAAGAACGCGGCTACCATTTTTCCAACATACGTAGAAGGCAGCAGAACCTTGGAAAATCACCAGTGATGAATCCCATCGTGGCATAGTCAAGATTTATTTGTTGACGGAGAATCGCTTTCTAATCTTACCGCGTACTCAGCAAACTTTGCGAGAGAGGAACAGTAATTTAAACAAGTAATGTGATAGCGGCTATGATCCGTTTCCTCAGCTGTTCACAACGGCGCTCCTGTAATTTCCGGGATACGGAGAAATCATCCCCGAAGAAATCGTCCCCGGTGGGAACTTTCATTCAATATTATTACTTCTACGGCTATATGTAGACCATATTGCCCAGTTGCATCCAATATTATTTTGTCGACGGATATATGTAAACAATATTAGCAATTTTCAGCCAATATTCCTTGGTTGACGGCTATATGTAGACCATATTGCGCACTTTGATCCAATATTATTTGTTTTACGGCTATACGAGTATGTAGGTAATATTGCCCAGTTGCATCGAGTATTACGTATTTGGTCGACGGCAATATGTAGACCATATTACCAGTTTTCAGCAAATATTCGTTGGTCGGTGGCTATATGTAGACCATATTCCCCGTTTTCATCCAATATTGTTCGGTCGCTGGCAATAGGTAGACCATATTTCCAACTTTCATGGAATATTGTTTGACCGACGGCTATATGTAAACAATATTGCCAGTTTGCGGCCAATATTCCTTGGCTGACGGCTATATGTAGATTATATTGCTCATTTTCATCCAATATTGTTCGTTCACCGGCGGTAATTTAAAAAATCCCGTCTCCCAATTTAAACAAATAATGTGATAGCGCTTGATCGGCTATGATGCGTTTCCTCAGCTGTTCACAACGGCGCTCCTGTAATTTCCGGGATACGGAGAAATCGTCCCCGGTAGGAACCTAGTTTAGAACAGGGTCCTAGGTTAGTTTTTAGAGGTTAGGTTAGTTTAGGCTTGTTTTTGACAGTCCATCGCATCGTCCTCATCACATTATAACCGAAATTATATTCCGAAATCCTAAGCTGTTATTTGAAGAAAAGTAATTGATAACAGTACAAACATGAGTAAGAAACATCATAAACAGCATAACAGCATTTGATCGAACGCCGTTTGGTCGAAAGCCGTTTGATCGCAAGCCGGTTGATCGACGCCGTTTCTTCGAAAGATGTTTCTTCGAAGGGAGTTGGAAGCTCGCAGCGTGTCCTTAGCACCTCTTTTTCTGTAACTTTTGACTCGAACATACGGAGCAGGCAATCAGTGTTCTCTCCTCTTTTGTTTGTTTGTTTTTTGCTTCTTTTTTTTTTTTCAGCTAAAGACCCCACTGGTTATTTGCAGACCTTTTGCAGACCTTTTGCAGGCCGTGTTGGTGCTTTCTTACTTATGTCCAGTCCGGCCGTGCTGCCAGGAGGTTTTGCCTGGGTTTCCCCCGACGATCACATGCCGGTACGGTTTCCTTGGAAGTCGGCCTAGGACGCGCGCTGTTGCGTTGGTCGTGACGAACGGCCCGCCCTCAGCGAGGCCAACTACGTACGGCAAGCAGAATATGACACACACGACCAGCAGCTTTTTTTACCTAATGCGCTTTTACCTTTTTTACCTCTATATTATTTCGTGAATATTTTGAGATTTGGGGATTTCAACTTGTGGACCAACCTCGTAATTTAGAACCTGACCTAATTTATTCTCTCACAACAGCAACTCTGTCCGTAACTTGTGAACATATCAAATCATAAAACATCATAATTTGACGGACTCTCACGAAAATCATCATCTCTGTTTTTCATCATCTCATCATGTGTTTGTGTAAGAGTACTGGGGTAGCCAGTTCGACGTCGTCGAAACTCACATCCCCATTTTTTTTATCACATCACATCACATCATGAAAACAAACAAACAAAAACACTGCGAGGATACGCCGCGAAATGTGTGTTATGGAGTGGCTGATTCCAGAACTACATCGATGCCATATTAGTTCACGACCGACATATCCTGATGCCGCTTATCCATCGAGCATTTACATCCAAAAGATCACCAAGTCCACCGTGCGGTTACATCCAACGTGTCGGTACATCCATACCGTGCCGTTATAGCCAACGAGCCGTTGCATCCAATGCGCCGTTACGTCCACTGATGGATGTAACGGCGCGTTGGATGTAACGTCTCGTTGGCCGTAGCGTCCCCAGTCCGGTTAGAGCCGGGTCCTAGGTTAGGTAGTTTCCAGGGTAGGTTAGTTTAGGCTTGTTTTTGACAGTTCACCGTCCACACTCCATCGCATCGTCCTCATCACATTATAGCTGGATATTCCGAAATCCTAAGCTGTTTGGAGAAGGATCGAAGACGCTTGGTCGAAAGCCGTTCGATCAACAGCCGGTTGATCGACGCCGTTTGTTCGAAAGATGTTTTTTCGAAGGGAGTTCGAAGGTCGCAGCGTGTCCTTAGCACCTCTTTTTCTGTAACTTTTGACTCAAGCATATGGGTGTAGGAAAGAATGTCCCCGGAAAAGTCCCCAAGAAAAATGTTCGCGAAAAAAATGTCAACATTCCCAGCCCCTCAGGTAAGATTATAGCGCAAAACCGACTTTTTGATCATAAGGTATTTAAAATTCAACTACATACCTACAACTGTGGGTGGAATAGAGTGAATAAAGTGCCGTGCAACAAACTGCCGTCTAAATACCATGCGATCCTGACCTCAACGCCCTTATTTTGTTTCTTTCGAGAGCTCCCGGTAGCCTCTCCACAGGGGACATTTTTCCCGGGGACATTCTTTCCGGGGACGTTTTTTCCGGGGACTTTTTTTCCGGCTCCCCAAGCATATGGAGCATGAGGCAATCAGAGTCCTCTCCTTTTTTGTTTGTTTGTTTGTTTCTTGCTTCTTTTTTTTTTCAGCTAAAGAGGGGAGACCACTGGTTATCTGCAGACCTTTGTCATTCACGAACATCACAGCCGTTTCGGGTTTGTGCTTACTCAGTCAACTGCCTCATACGGCTAACGAGAATCTCTCGTATTTACGGTTAGTGGAAGGCCGACTTCACAAACATTCCAGTAACGTTCAACAGGACTGCCCTGTAATGTTCGTAATGTTGAAACAGCCAGCAAGCGGATTACACACAGATAAATGTTTCTTAGGATAACGGCACTTAGAACTGCAGCTTTATTTGTTGTTTCTCTTTCTTTTATTGATCGATTCATTTTTATTTTTATCTTTATTATTTTATTTATTTATTTTCATGAACTCTCCACGTGAACCAATAAGAAAAATCGATCAAGCGACCGCTGCTAATTTCCGCCCACGCAATGAGCAACAGTCTTTTCCGGGGCTGTACGCCGAAATAAATCTTTTAAAAGAAAACATTAAAAAATCCACGCTTAAAATTACACCCTTCGAAATCCATTTTCTGAAATAAACCGTTTAAAAATACACGTCCTCAAAATAAACGCTGTTAAAATAAATCATGGTTAGGCTTAGGAAGGTAATGCTCCGTATCATAGTAGTGATAGCCGTATGGGCGACACGATGTTCTTTTCGACGAAACATGCTATTATGATGTTTCTTACTCATGTTTGTATTGCTATCAATTACATAACAACTTAGGATTTCGAAATATCCAGCTTAAAAGCGTGTCTTCCCATTTCGCCTATTCCCATTTTGCCTAATGCTTCTTAGCAGATTATCTCGCAATCCCTTAGCAGGTTCACCGACCTCGAACTGCAGGGGTCCCATTTGGCCTAATGTATGCTGCAGACAGTCCCACTTCGCCTACTAATCCGTGTTACGTAAGAAAGAAGGCGGTCCTCTGGCATGCTGCCAAAAGTCAATTTCGGATCTTCATATAACTTTACATGCAACCTTATTGGTTTCACTGAAGCATGAGGTCTGTATTTATAATTCATATTACACTAGGGTTTCTTCCCTCATCTGTTGGTTCACAAATATAGACTGTGCAAGAGTGAAAACATTAATTAATTAATTAAAAGGGCAGCTTTGTTTTCTGCACTTCAAAATTCTTCCAAATTTGCAGCTCTACTCAATATGCATTAGATGTCCCACGGCATCGAGGTACAACATCACGTCCCGTTCGCCATTCTGAATTATTGACTGCTCAATGACATTCTTAAGTAGCATCACAACTTTTTATTAATTCCAACGCCCTACGCCGGCTTTTTCAACTGACCCTAAGTGATTTGAGAGAAATTCACAGCACACCCTGGAGGAGACTAGAATTTGTACGACACCGACCAGAAAAGGAATTCCTGCCGGAAAATATTTCCGTGTATAACTCCCACCGTTAGATAATGCGCAGGCCCTCTTCAGAGCACCTTTTTACCGAATAACGCGCGCGTTATACACCGGAAAATACGCTAGTTAGGTTGAACGTGGGTTAAGGCGTCTCGCTCGGTGGTGTCGTGCTAACTGGGAGGCGGTGGGTTCGAATCCTACCACCGGTTGTGCTGTCTGAGGTTTTCCCTGGGTTTTCCGAAGACTTTCGAGACGAATACCGGCACAGTTCCCCCCTGAAGTCTGCCCAAGACGCATATTAACCCCATATCCCCCCACTCCTTCCTGCTGTCCTCTCGATCTGTTCTCATCTGTACGTCGCTCATAGCCACCTCTCATCTCCACATAGCCACATCTCGCTCATAGCCACCTCGCCGTCGCTCATATAGCTTCGCGATGCTAACACGAAAGAAAAAAAAAGAGTTAGATTAAACACGACTATAGTGACACCAGTTTCCATATTTAACATCGCTCAGGTGACACTGAACATGGCTCGAAGCCTTGTTCTATTCGTCATGCTGTCCATCAGGAGTCACTATGTAAAATGTTTGTAAAATGTTTTTGTTATATTTGTACATTATATTTACACCTTATATTTGCAAATGTAAAGGGTCTTTGTTTCGGACGACGTAAGGTAGTTGTCCGACGAGCACATTCATTTCTTGCACACGTCGTCATCGGGTCGGAGCGTGTAAGTAACGCCCACTTGCCGACAGTCCCGTTTTGCCTAATGAGATTGCGCGGCAGTCCCATTTCGCCTAACGGCTGTTACCCCTCCCGCCTCTTTAATCCGATAATCCGGGTTAGGCAAAATGGGAATAGGCGAAATGGGATGTAACCCTTAAAAGTGATGACGACGATGCGCGTATGAATACAGGACACGCACACTTGATCATACCTGGGTAGTAATAGCACTACTGTAATAAAATTACAGTAATTAATTACTTTTTCTGGTAATTTGTAATGTAACGCATTACTTTTGACATTAGGTAACTTGTAATGTAATTTAATTACATTTGGGCTGTAATTTTAATGACATTACTCATTACTTTTTACAAAATAATCGAGTGTGTGTTCTGTGTTGGCACTTGGCAGAAAGAGAGTTGGGGGACTGGTAAATGAAAAGAATTCCAACGGCACTATGAACGGTGACGCACTCAATCGGCACGTGGAACGTCAATGGACCATTTCCATATTCGCGTCGCCCCTGGCGACGGAATGTCGAACGTCGTGTCTTTCCCCTCAATAATGGTGACACTTTTCGGACTGGCACGTTGTGTTGGAAAGCATAAGAAAGAGAAGATTGGAAGAAGAATGCGGAAAGAGGTGAAAGCGCATTGTACTCATTACCAGACCTGAAACGCCCGCGTAACCTTGAAACCGATTATCTCCCCACAATGAACGCCAGCAGGTGGGTCCATAGCGATGCTTTCCGCTCAAAGATGGCGGACACAGCGGCTGGGCATGCGCAGACGCGTTGTCGGAAAAGGCCCTTCTACGAGCCAGTTGCCTTAGGGGCACTCACAAACAAACGTTGTTAGGTCAACGGTTTGTAGCCCTGGAGAATCATTGTTTGCGGGCCCCATCCTCCTGACAATCTTCCTGTTGTCGTGATACATTGTGTCTCCTTCGTCTCTAGATTGTGGAACGATACGTCATACGTGGCACACTAGCATGACATGTAGAAGAGACAAATAGAAGAGTACAAGCTAACTGTTGATACATTGTAAGCACACATTTTTTTTCCTCGAATTTCGGGGAAGGCAAGTCTCGTCAACTTGTGTGTCCCTTGTGCCTTCCACAAACTCAGGAACATGTATGCCAATAATGGTAAAGTAATGACTTTGTAATGTCATTACTTTTTCGTAGTAATTGTAATGTAATTTTATTACGTTTCAATTGCATTCGCACTGGTAAAAGAAAGGCCAAGAAAGCGCGCACGCACACGAAAAAGAGAAACGCTAAATCAGAAAACATACCAAAGAATGGCCAAACTCTCCTGATAGTCGGCTCTATGTTAGACTATATTACACCGATGTCGCGCGTTACTTGCACTGCTAAAACAGAACTTCACCGAATAATACGCTCCCGGGCATCCGTCATTCCGAATGATATCAACCCCCGCCCCCCTACTAAGTTGGCAAAACTTGTCACGGATCACATACAGACAGACAACCTACTTCCGGTGTACCGAAATCCTCGTTCACAGTTATAGCCCTGGCTAGCCCCAAGCGCGAGGAGGGTACTATTTTCCGCGGCGGACGTAGAGCCGTCGGCTGTCCACCAATCAGGGACCATGGATGTTAAAAGATTTATTTCGAAGCGTTTATTCTTCAAAGTTTATTTTTCGGAGTTTATTTCGACAGCGTGGATTTTCTCATGATTTATATTGAAGAGTTTATTTTGCAAATTTGATATTTAAGAGATTTATTTTTGAACGTTTTATTTTTACATGATTTATTTCGGCGTCATCCCTTTTCGGGAACCCAAATTCACGTTCGCGAAGCAAGGAAAACCAACGACAACCAACGACAGCGACGGGGGAGGGGGGATATATTTATTAGACCAAAAGGAAAAAAAAAACGGGCTAAAGGTCAATCAAACGGGACGTCGGCTTGCTATTCCAAAAATACATAAATAAATAAATAAAATTAAGAAATAGTAGATAAATGAAACGGACGCGACGGAACAGCACGTTAGTTAGTTGATTATTAGGTTAGTAAAAGTTCGGTGTTTGCATTTTCATGTTCAGGTTAGTCTTAGTGGGCTTTGGCATTTTCCGCGCAGAAATAACCAGATAACATTTATTTACAGTACCGTATTTTCCTGTGTATAACGCGCACTCGTGTATTACGCGCACCCCTAAAAATGAGCCGAATTTGAAAAAAACTTCCATGTATAACGCGCACCGGTGCATAACGCGCGCCGCAATGTTGCTACAAGCTTCTGTACTGCCACCAGTATACAGAATAAAGCAAGGCGGTGTATAATATATGCATACGCAGAAATAGCCAGATAACATTTATTTACAGTAGTTTATTTTTCAACGGGGACTTCGATCACGTTATTTTGAGATACGGCCAATTTTTCGAGACCGGTTCCCTGGATTTTCCATCTTTCGACAATCCTTGCTAGTTGCACGTTGGATGACCCAAAACCTGTACCCGTCTGTCTTTGCACGGCGCACAAAGGGGGACCTTCTAAGGAAGATAAGAAAAAGCTACGGGTCACTGGGGATTCTCCGCTGAACTAGTGTCTACGCTGAACGAAAGGTCTGGTGTAATGTGAAGTACCCTGTGAAAACCAAGGAGTGTCTAAAAATATAGTACTGAAGTTTCCGGGTAATAATCAGAGCGTTATGAGACCGAAATCGTCGCGCGTCGAGTTCCTTTCATTTTATCATGTACATTTATACATAAAGATGGAGTTGAAGGAATTATTCCGAAATCCTAAGCTGTTTGGAGAAGGCGTTTGATCGAAGACCGCTTGGTCGCAAGCCGTTCGGTCGCAAGCCGGTTGATCGACGCCGTCTGTTCGAAAGACGTTTTTTCGCTCGCAGCGTGTCCTTAGCACCTCTTTTTCTGTAACTTTTGATTCGAACATACGGAGCCAATCAGTGTCTTCTCCTTTTTTGTTTGTTTCTTGCTTTTGCAGCTAAAGAGGGGAGACCACTGGTCATTTGCAGAAAGGTTTTATTGGTCATTCACGAATAGTATAGCCTTCTGGCTTTTTACTCTCTCCCACCCGAAAGGAAATAAAATTGAATAAAATTGAATTGAATTGAATAGAACAATGCGGAAGTATCCCGCGTAGCTGTAGGACACATACCGAAGAAAATGTCTTCAAGTTGGGAGCAGCCAATACTCTGTGCTTCTTCTGGGCACCCTTTTCATTGCTGGGATCCGAAATGGGATAGTGATATGTGCACGGAAGGCACTCCAAGTATAAATGCTAAGAAGGAAATTTCGACATAGTATAAAATACAGGTATTGTATTAACAGACATATAAAACTTTTGATCAATCTTGTTTATAGTATGCATCTGCTCCAAACGAAGCAATAAAAAACTCAATCAAACGACCGCTGCCGTTTCGATCAAACGGTGTTCGATCAAATGACTTTCAACCAAATGTCCCGTGTTCGATCAAACGGCTTTCGTTCTTGCGTAGACGATTTCTCCGGGGGCATTTTTCTCTGGGGACGGTTCTTCCTGGGGACATTTTTTCCGGGGATGAAAATCTGGCATCTCTGGCGAGCTTTGATTATATGAAACGACTTCTCCGTGATTATTCCTTCATTTGGCAACTAGCGCTCATATTCATCTCTGGAAACCCCAATTTTGTAATTGCATCTGTGTTGCCCTTCAAGAATAGTAAATTTCCTAAAATACGCATAAATTTGGCTCACATGGTGTCCAGTTCTTCAGCTTTTCCACGACCGAATTTCACGTTTTCAAGTTTATAAAAAAGTGATATTAAACGGTAGGAACAACTCATTTATTTACACATGGTAAACAAGACTTTCGTGCACGATACTGCAATTCTTCAGGTTACAAAAATATATAAACATGGTACAGGCACATATATACAGTTGAAGGGGGAGTTCTGGCATGAGACATGCTTCTCATGCCAGAACTCCCCTTCAACTGTATATATGTGCCCTGTACCATGTTTATATATTTTTGTAACCTGAAGAAGTGCAGTCTCGTGCACGAAAGTCTTGTTTACCATGTGTAAATAAATAAGTCGTTCCTACAGTTTAATATCACTTTTTGATTTACTCACCACCGGCAACTTGACATCGCCTATTTTTTCTGCCTTCGTATCTTTTTTCAAGTTTAGATTGAATTAACTGAGACCTCAGCATCCAACACAACGAAATCTGGAGTAAAAATTTACGCTTCAGAAATTGTTCTAAAAAAAGAAAAGAAGGCATATATTATCCTGTCCCACATAATAAGGAGGCCGAACTGTACTTTTTTGCCACACTCAAACAAGAACCTGTTATGTTGTCAGGTGACCATAGTTATTATTTTTCTACAATGTGTCCTTTTATTTTTTGTCGAATCGTTCCTCTTGGCGTTCAGGAAAAAAAAAAAGAAAGACTGTGTTGGGAATATCGTGACTCCCGCTGCAAGGCCTTGCCGCTCGACCTTCCCATATCTTTGTTGGTTAGTTTCCGTGTGTCGAAGGCCTGTACGGCTGGCCAGAGGGCGCGAGTGCGCATTGCTTTCAGAGACGCCTGTGGCAGTTTTGTGCAACTCTGCTAAGTATACGGTGTGCTGTTTGCCATAGCCACACAGTACTTCGTACGGCTGGGATATGCTTCGGCTCTCTTACTCGTTCTCTGAAGTGCGCGGGATTGACGTTTTTTTCTAGTTTTTTTTTCTCTAGTGAACATGTGGATAGTGAATGGCGAACTTGCGAGTAGAGCACCTGAGAAGTAGTTTTGGGGGGTGGGGTGGGGTGAGAATTTTGTTAGGAGTAGCAGAACAAATCGGGAGAAGAGTTCAATTTCTCCTTGTTTTTTTTTCTTACAGACAAACAAACAAACAAAACGTTTTTTTTTTTTCTCTCCAGCAAATGTCAAGAAAGGGACGCTACTCGTCAAGCAATACGCAACATAGGAAGGGTTTTGTAATGTGAATGTGCAGGATGCAGCGGGATTAGCGGCATGATAGCAGTCTTGCCCCGCTGGTAGTTTTATAGGCTTAGCGCCGTATAGGCAATAGGAAATGTTAAAAGAGCCGCGGTTTTTCCTTTTTTCGAATTATCCACGGCAAATTAAACAAAAGCAAGGCTATGAGATGAAATTCTAGAGCATTATTCATCCTCTGATATGCAATTTGGCTCTGAGTGTCCCGCATAATTCATTTTATCAGCACTACAAACCCGGGAGTTTATCTTGGCGGACCCTGTATATGTCACAAGTCAGTATGTTCTCAATGTTTTATTTCACGTCTCTCGGCACCCCACTTCCATGGAAGTTTAGCAGGCCTTGGTAACATTTGCAGAGCAGTAGGACATTTAACATAGCTACGATTTTATGATCGGTGCCTGGAGGTTGACAAGGGCCCCACACACTTTCATTACGTTACCCATGTGGGGAATTAGGGCAAGCCGTACGCCGTTGTTCAAGACATTATACAGTTTCAACCTCTGAATTACACGCTCTACCTGGATTCTTACTTGTGCTATGACAAGTGTAGAGTTCATGTCCTCTACAGAAAGCTGACCTCCCCCAGTGTTGAATGGTGGCATCAGGAGAACAGCTCCCTGTTCCCCCATTATAGTTTTTATCGCGGGGAAACCCTTGTCGCTCATTACCAGGCAGAACATGTGTGAAAAAACCAGACTGCCTTGTTATGAGGGAATCTGAGTGCCGTCCCCCATAGGGCTCAGAAACAAACGCAATCATGCCATTGGGAATGATAACAACAAGCCACTTAAGAGTGTATCCCCCCTTATAGTGAGAATAAAGGTACTAATGTTGTTCCTACGAACGCTTGTGGCACGAACGGCAGTGATTAAGCGAAAAACTTGAACCAACACGTGCGACTGTAGCCGAAGCGAATACGAGTGTACTTAGCAGAGTTGCGAGACTGGCCCACCAGGGGAGAAAAGCAGCGCTGCCGTCGCCCCCGAAACTCCAGCCGAACATGCCTGCCCTTCACCTCCTTTGTACGGTTTTGCAAACTCGTACACCAGAAGAAAGGGAGTCCCCTGTCACTGGGGTTGTCGACTGACATCATTTTTCTGAGCGGGTATAAGGTGAAAGAAAAAGAAGGAAGAACATGGAGGAAAGGAGCCTTTCAAATATGTTACTGAAGTTTTCGGGTAATAATAAGAAGTCTGTTCTACGACGGAAATTTTGAAAATTATTTTGCACAAACGCCTTGTAAATGAATTCAGATATTTGATAATGCTTACTTACCAGAAATATACATATCAACATGTCATTTTTGCATGAATACAGAATCAAGGTACATTGCATGTTGTACAGATGTACAGAACCAATGTACATTGCATGTTGTAAAAACATTTTTGGGACCCCTCATATAGGACCCCGGTTAGCGAATGCTGCCCTGTTGTGCATTTCTCACACACAAAATATGGACTTTGTCGCAGGCAATGCTATGTACCTCGTATCTTTAATGAGCTCCCCTTCGACAGTTTTTCTTTGGAATCGAAGTACAAACTAAAAAAAGCGCTACGGCAACTTTATCATAGGTATTATGTAGTACCTTTATATGTTCATGTACTGTCAAACTGTATGCCGCTGACTGCTTCAGGCCCAGTGCCACAAGCTTTTCCGCTTAGACGGGCCTGTTTTATTATATTTGTAGTTTGCTTTCTTGAGTAAAGTTATTATTATTATTATTATTATTTATTATTATTATTATTATTATGTAAGCAAGTGCAGAAAAAAAGGAATACCGTTTCGAGTAGGTTTTCCAGACTGGCATTGTAAGCGCTGTGTGTAGGCAATGTTTATAGCCTAATTTACAGCCGCTGGTAGATCAGCCTCCGAGATACCTATCCGATCACACTTGTACGTCGGCATACAGTAAGTATGCACTAGTAAAACAATACGAAGAGCAACTAAAAATTCCATAATCAGTCAGTACAGGCGGTAGTGACTTGTGAAAACAATAATTGTAGCATGAATATATAAGAACGAAAAAATAAAAATAAAGACCACTGTAGACAGACCACGCACACGTAGTTTTCGCCGTATTTGTGATTACGGCGATTACGGTAACACACCGTCGTCAGATACTGTTAAACGCCCGTAGAAATCACAGTATTTTTTTACAGTGCATAAGGTGCTTACAATATATCTTACAGCACTGTAGTGTGCTCAATTGCTTATAGTGCAGTATTACTAACCGCTAATTAAATTTAAACTATATACTATGTGAGAATGATATACTGGGCCCGCTTGCACGAAACAATCCTAAGTAAGCGCATTCTTTTCACTTGCACTGGACTGCACTAGCTTGGACTCCACGCAAGACGGGTTTTCGGGAGCTGCACTTTCCAGCTGAAAGGAACTTTATTAGTAATGCCTTTCTTTTCAACAGGAAAGTGCAGCACGCAAATAACCCAGTTCAGATCTGGTGCAGGAGGTGCAAGCGAAAAGAATGCACCTAATGTAACACTTGGCAAGTGTTGCACTAACGCGGGTTGCGGTTAAGTGGCTTGCACGAACGCTTCGACGACCGCCATTATGGCGATTTCGGGTGATGCACCTGGTAATCCGAGCGAGAGCGCCCAGGTCCAGTGCACGCTCTACACGAGAGTCGCTCTGGGGCAGTCATCACCCGAATTTGTCGGACGCTCTTCGACGAGGGTCGCTGCGCTCGCTAGCATTGTGCGTTCGTCGTGTTCGTGAACTTCCGGCAGCGTCGTTGGCGTCGTCGCGCACTTTCACCGGATCACAAGCATAGCTTGCGAGAAGCAGGTCACATCATCCTCTTTGTCATTCACATTATCGGTGTCAATTGAACTTTCATCGCTACTACTTTCGTAAAGATCCATGCCGTCAATGGTGAACGCGACAAAGAGACAGATGACAAGAGCAGACAGCCGCAGGAGCAATACGTAGCAGACGACACTCGCGAGGCGCATATATGCGCATGCTCGCCGTCGAGAGCGGAAGAAGAGAGTTGAGGGCGGTTTTGGCTCGGCCTCTCGCAGCAAGAGCCAAAAAAGTGCTCTTGGGGCGAGCAAACTGCTCCGTAGTGCATCATCCGAACACGCGGCTCTTGCTCGGACCGCACCACCCGAATTTACCGCTCGGGTTCGGGGCAGAAAAGCAGTAGCAGTTTTCGGAGACTCTCATTGGTAGAAAGAGAACTTCCGGAGTTCATCCCAGGCAGGGATGGGCAGTACCCATATTTTGTATTATAGTACTAATACATAATACTTCCTAGAAATCGGTATTATAATACTAATACGTAATACTTTGATTCTGAGGTATTATAATACATAATACTAATACTTCTGTGTATTACACGAGTAATACTAGTAATACAGGGTGTGTGCAGAAAAACATGACCCGCATTTTGGCACATAGCTTGTTGCCTACCTAACTAACGAACTTCCGGTGGCGCACGATGGCGCATTTATGCGTGCGAAATCTGTAGAAAAATTGTGGAAGCCATACCCAGCTTAAAAAAATAAACGGAACAACGAAAACGTCGGCTTCCGTGCATCAGAATAGGGCAACATGGTGGGCAACAGGGTGTATGTGAAAGGGCAACATGGTGCACGTAGGAGAGTTGTGTTCAAGTACCGCTAAGGGAGCTATCGGTGCATAAATCGAAACGATGTCCCACATGGATGCTCATCGGCAGTGCCCCTAGCGGTGCCTGCACATAACTCTTATGAGACTGAAATACACTACCATGCAGTGTCATGACCGCCCTATTCTAATGCATGGAAGCCCATGTTTTCGCGCTTTGTTTATTTTTTGACATTGAGTATGGCTTCCAGGATTTTTTTGTAGCTTTCGCACGCATAAATACGCCGTCGTGCGCCACCGGAAGTTCCTCGGCTAAGTAGACAACGAGTTACATGTAAAAATGCGGGTCATGTTTTTCTGCACACACCCTGTACATTGCTACGTAACTTGGGGAGAAAGAAAGGAATAGAAATCAGAAATCTGTATAATTTGCGCATTACTTGTCGAGCCAGTCATTCTCCAGTGACGCGTTATTTCAGATGCTTACATGTTTAGCATATTCTCAAAGGGTAGTCCTCTATAGGGCATGCCTTTTCCAAATATGATGAGATAGCGCTGGTCAATTCGATCACAGTGAACAGCTTGCTCTCAGTGTGGAAGAGTCTTCATTTCGTCCACCCTGGACGATAAGATGTGGGCCGTTCAAAAGTGTGTAACTGTCCATAGTGCAACCCCGTACAGGGGTGCCTGGACTGGACGCACTCTTTCATACCACAAAGGGCTTGCAATGCGATGACTAATCTTTACGGACGCTGAAATGGAAGGAATGCGAGGAAGCCCCTCTGGCACTGAGGTCACTCCCTTTGGGATAGCAAAGGAGGACCTTGTTGGTGTCCAGATGTTTGTGGGACACGAAAAATTACTCATAAAGTGCACTGGTGACACCTAGGAGGTCTTACATATGACCTCTGGGAAGGTATTACACCTTCAAAAGTATTATAATACATGTAATACTTCGATTTTGTGTATTATAATACAGATACAAATACATTTCAAAAATGAGTATTATAATACATAATACAAATACTCAAAAGTATTACAGTAATAGTATTATAATACAAAGTATTACTATTACTGCCCACCCCTGATCCCAGGAAGTCGTGCGTCACGGCATGTTTGGATTCTGGGAAGTCGTCTGCTTCTGCCGTCGCACGTAAACAGTTTGTAGAACCAAAATAAGGTATTGTACTGTCATTGTAGCTGCAAGAACGAGTTAGGTCACTTGTTGCGTGCTTTTGTTAAATAAAATAAAGCCTGTGGCCCAAAGTATGTCTCGAATTGCTCGATGATTGGGAACTTATCGCCAACGGCACTGCCGGTGAGAGGCACTTCGCGTGCGGCGATCATTTTGAGAGATGTTGCTAACGAAAAGCACAACACGTACGGCACCCACAGCATAAATAAATGAGACGTTGTTAGTATTGCATTGCGAGGAAAATGCGTACTGTATTGCGAAATACAGTTGGGGCCAACGACGAATCTTCGATACACGGTTCATAGCGGCCGACATGTTAGTCCTAAGCTTTAGTGCGGTACACGGGGCAACTTTTCCCAGCAACTCGAAGCAACTCAAACCAACGTCTTTTGAGCAATTTCGAGTCCGCGTTCACACGCAGCAACTCTGTAGCTCCGCCCACAAGCAACCTTATGGCGACCGGACAATGTGGGTTCGAATCGAACTGGTGGAATCTTTTCTTTAGCTGCTGTTTATCAAATTTCAGTCAGTTTTATTACTCCAATAGATCATTATTGCCGTCCATAAGTGGCAACTGATATGTTTCCGTGAAGTTCGTAAAAAAAGAAAAAGTTATCTTTAGCTGCACCTCCAGGGTTTGAACCTATGAACCCACGAACGAAATCCACAACGCCATCGGGAGTCACGTGGCAATGCTTCCCTCTCTGATTGGCCGATGCACGAGCAACTTCTCAAGTTTTCGGTCCGGGAGCGATTCGCAGGAACTCGGAGCAACTCGAGTTGCTGGAGGTTGCCGGCTGACAGCAACTCCAAAGTTGCTCATAGTTGCTGCAAAAAGTTGCCCCGTGTGAACGCTGCCTTAGGACCCTTGGCCAGCGTCCTAAACCACCTAAACTGCGCGGAGCGAGCGCCACCACTTTAGTGTTGTAAAAGTTTCGTGCAAGCCACATACGGATCCGGCACTATATACACTAAGTGGGGAACTCGTTAACTATTACACTAAGTTTGTTTCCTGCAAGCCGGCCCAGAAGTGAATAAATACATAATGCGAATAGGGACAACTTTCCTCCGCTCTGGTCTGAACATATGCACATCACCGTTAATATACGCTGTTATATACGCGCTGTTAATATACGCGCTCGAGTCGCAAAAGCGTTATTAGGCCATTAAAAGAATTAACGTATCCAAGTCTAATATATACACGACGGGATGCACACGGCTGTTTGTGAACGGACTGCTTCGCGAAAGCGCCTTTGTAACGCAAAGTGTAGCAACACGGGAAGAATAATGTGGCGTAATTGATCGTGCACATGACATGCCATCTGCCTTATTGTTGCTCATGTTACACCGGTGTGTCCATGACCCATACTGGCTCAGATTTAGACTCGATATCTGGTGTTGCACACTAGTTGTCCAGCACGTTGAATATAAAAGATGTGGAGATGTTTAAGAAATTTCAAAAATACCTAGATGAGCATGACAAATGTGGAACATGGAACAGCGATTTGCAACTTGTTGACATGCCATCTGCCTTATTGTTGCTCATGTTACACCGGTGTGTCCATGACCCATACTGGCTCAGATTTAGACTCGATATCTGGTGTTGCACACTAGTTGTCCAGCACGTTGAATATAAAAGATGTGGAGATGTTTAAGAAATTTCAAAAATACCTAGATGAGCATGACAAATGTGGAACATGGAACAGCGATTTGCAACTTGTTGACATGCCATCTGCCTTATTGTTGCTCATGTTACACCGGTGTGTCCATGACCCATACTGGCTCAGATTTAGACTCGATATCTGGTGTTGCACACTAGTTGTCCAGCACGTT